>NC_140162.1:0-138099 GCF_964035555.1 Netta rufina | reverse complement strand
AGGAGGGGAAAAAAAGGGAGAAGAGGGGGTAAAAAATATGGGGGGGGGGCAAAATATTTGGGGGGGCCCCAAAAATTTTTTGGGGGGGTCAAGACCCCGCCCGACCCCGGTAAGGGGGGAAAAATGGGGTGGAAGGGGGGGATTTGGGGAAAAAGGGGGGAAAAGGGGGAAAAAAGGAGGGAAAAGGGGGGGCAAAAAAAATTTTGGGGGGGCCTGAAATTTAAGGGGGGGTCCCCAAAAAATTTTGGGGGGCGTCAAGACCCCACTAAGGGGGGAATAATGCGGTAGAAGGGGGGGATTTGCGGAAAAAAAGGGGGTAAAGGGGGAAAAATGGGGGAAAAGGGGGGTAAAAAATATGGGGGGGGTCCCAAAAATATTATGGGGGGGTCTAAAATTTAAGGGGGGGTCCCCAAAAAATTTTGGGGGGGGGTCAAGACCCCGTCCGACCCCGTTAAGGGGGGAAAAATGGGGTGGAAGGGGGGGATTTGGGGAAAAAAGGGGGGTAAAGGGGAGAAAAAGAGGGGAAAGAGGGGGGCAAAAAATATGGGGGGGTCCCAAAAATATTATGGGGGGGGCCAAAATTTAAGGGGGGGTCCCCAAAAAATTTTGGGGGGGGGGTCAAGACCCCGTCAAGGGGGGAAAAATGGGGTGGAAGGGGGGGATTTGGGGAAAAAAGAGGGGAAAAAGGGGGGGTAAAAATGGAGAAGGGGGGCAAAAAGTATGCAGGGGGGGGCCAAAAATATTATGGGGGGGGTCCAAAATTTAAGGGGGGGTCCCCAAAAAATTTTTGGGGGGGGTCAAGACCCCGTCCGACCCCGTTAAGGGGGGAAAAATGGTGTGGAAGGGGGGGATTTGGGGAAAAAGGGGGGTAAAAGGGGGAAAAATGGGGGAAAAGGGGGGGGAAAAATGGAGAAGGGGGGGCCCAAAAATATTATGGGGGGGGGTCTAAAATTTAAGGGGGGGTCCCCAAAAAATTTGGGGGGGTCAAGACCCTGCTCGACCCCATTAAGGGAGGAAAAATGGGGTGGAAGGGGGGGATTTGGGGGAAAATGGGGGTAAAGGGGGGAAAAAGGAGGGAAAAGGGGGGGAAAAATGGAGAAGGGGGGGCAAAAAATTTTTTGGGGGGACCCAAAATATTGGGGGGGGTCCCAAAAATTTTTGGGGGGGGGTCAAGACCCTGCTCGACCCCATTAAGGGGGGAAAAATGGGGTGGAAGGGGGGGGATTTGGGGGAAAATGGGGGTAAAAGGGGGAAAAAGGGGGTGAAAAATTGGGAAGGGGGGACACAAAAATATGGGGGGGGGCCAAAAATATTATGGGGGGGTCTAAAATTTAAGGGGGGGGTCCCCAAAAAATTTGGGGGGGGGTCAAGACCCTGCTCGACCCCATTAAGGGGGGAAAAATGGGGTGGAAGGGGGGGATTTGGGGAAAAAAAGGGGGTAAAAGGGGGAAAAATGGGGGAAAAGGGGGGGGAAAAATGGAGAAGGGGGGGGCAAAAAAAATTTGGGGGACCCAAAATATTGGGGGGGGTCCCAAAAATTTTTTGGGGGGGGTCAAGACCCTGCTCGACCCCATTAAGGGGGGAAAAATGGGGTGGAAGGGGGGGATTTGGTGAAAAAAGGGGGAAAAGGTGGGGAAAATAGGGTGTTAAGGGGGGGTTGGGGGGGCTAAAAAATGCTAAAAATGGGGGGGGCCCCAAAATTTAAGGGGGGGTCCCCAAAAAATTTTGGGGGGGTCAAGACCCCGCCCGACCCCATTAAGGGGGGAAAAATGGGGTGGAAGGGGGGGATTTGGGGAAAAAAAGGGGTAAAAGGGGGAAAAATGGGGGAAAAGGGGGGTAAAAAAATATGGGGGGGGGTCCCAAAATATTATGTGGGGGTCCAAAATTTAGGAGGGGGTCCCAAAATTTTTTGGGGGGGTCAAGACCCCGTCTGACCCCATTAAGGGGGGGAAAAATGGGGTGGAAGGGGGGGATTTGGGGAAAAAAGGGGGGAAAAGGGGGAAAAAAGAGGGGAAAAAATTGGGAAGGGGGGACACAAAAATATGGGGGGGGGCCAAAAATATTATGGGGGGGGTCTAAAATTTAGGGGGGGGGTCCCCAAAAAATTTGGGGGGGGGTCAAGACCCTGCTCGACCCCATTAAGGGGGGGATAAATGGGGTGGAAGGGGGGGATTTGGGGAAAAAAAGGGGGGTAAAAGGGGGAAAAATGGGGGAAAAGGGGGGGGGGAAAAATGGAGAAGGGGGGGGCAAAAAAAATTTGGGGGACCCAAAATATTGGGGGGGTCCCAAAAATTTTTTGGGGGGGGGTCAAGACCCTGCTCGACCCATTAAGGGGGAAAAAATGGGGTGGAAGGGGGGGATTTGGGGAAAAAAAGAGGGGAAAAAGGGGGGGGGAAAATGGGGTGGGAGGGGGGATTTGCCCCAGGAGGGCTCCCAGTGGCTCCCAGTAACCTGTACTTGGCTCCCAGTAACCCATTCCGGTCTCCCAGTAACCCATCCTGGGCTACCAGTAGCCTGTTACTGGCTCCCAGTGGCTACCAGTAACCCATCCCAGGCTCTCAGTACCTCCCAGTAACCCATCCGGGCTCCCAGTGGCTCCCAGTAACCCATCCCAGGCTCCCAGTACCTCCAGTAACCCATCCCGGGCTCCCAGTGGCTCCCAGTAACCCATCCCAGGCTCCCAGTACCTCCCAGTAACCCATCTGGGCTCCCAGTGGCTCCCAGTAACCCATCCCGGGCTCCAGTACCTCCCAGTAACCCATCCTGGGCTCCCAGTGACCTATTCCCGGCTCCCAGTGGCTCCCAGTAACCCATCCCGGGCTCCTAGTACCTCCCAGTAACCCATCCCGGGCTCCCAGTGGCTCCCAGTAACCCATCCCGGGCTCCCAGTGGCTCCCAGTAACCCATCCTGAACCCCCAGTAGCCCCATCCCTGGCTCCCAGTGCCCCCCAGCGACCCGTCCGAGGCAACCCAACTCCCAGCGCCCCATACTGTCCATACTGGTCCATACTGGTGCCCGTTACCTTGATGGAGATGACGAAGTGGCCGCCGTTGCGCAGGAAGTTGTGGGCGTTGAGCGCGACGATGCGCGACTGGTCGGGTTGCGCCACGTCGGCGAAGATGACGTCCACCATCCCTGGGGAAACCCCAAAAATGACCCCAAAGCCCAACCCCAAAAGGGTCCCCGAGATCCTCGGGACCCTAAAAAGTACTCAAATTCCCCCGGAATACCCCAAAAAATGACCCCAAATTCAGCAGGAACGCAAAAAATGACCCAAAATGGTCACGATTCTTGGCCATGGCCAACGAAGAGCACCCTAAAAGGGACAAGGGCTTCTCGCAGGTGACCCCAAAACATCCAACCCCACTAAGACACCCCGAAATCCATCCTATACGTCCCAAGACCCCAAAACACCTCTTCAGGATGCCCCAAAACACCCCAAAAAACCCAAATGCTCCCAAAACCACCTCCCAAACACCTTGAGGGACCTCCAGACTTCTCCCACACCTCCAAAACACCCCAAAACCCTACCAAATCCCCCGAATCTTCTCCCAACCCCCCCCGAGACCCCAAAACTTCTTTTGGGATCCCCCAAAAATGGGGTCTCACCTATCAGCATGCGGTATTTATGGGGGTGCCGGGCGTCCTCGATGACGGGGATGACGTTGGTGCGCTTCTTGGCCACGTTGATGAGGTCGCGCCCCGAACGATGCGAGAACTCCACGGCGTAGACCAGGCCCTCCTGGGGTCGGGGACATTTTTTTGGGGGTCACCCACCCTCCCCCGGGGAAGTTTTATGGGGTCCCCCGAGGTTGGGGATGTCTATGGGCTCCCCAAAGTTGGGGACAGCACTGGGGACGTTCCCTTGACCAAAAACCCGATAATTGCGTCCAAAAAAATGCCGTCTCCATACCCCTTTGACCGAAATCCTACAACAATGTCCCAAAAATTGCCCTCCTCCATCTCCCCTTGACCCCAAATCCTACATTAATGTCCCCAAAAGCGCCACCTCCATGTCCCCTTGACCCCAAATCCGTACAACAATATCCCCAAAAGTGCCACCATCACATATCCCCTACCCATCTCTCCTTGACCCCAAATCCTATAACAATGTCCCAGAAGTGCCACTTCCATATCCCCTTGACCCAAATCCTATATAATGTCCCCAAAAGTGCCATTTTCATCTCCCCTTGACCCAAAACCCTGTAACTATGTCCCCAAAAGTGCCACCTCCATGTCCCTTTGACCCCAAATCCTACAAAAACGTCCCCAAAACTGCCACCACCATATCCCCTTGACCACAAATCCTACAACAATGTCCCCAAAAGGGCCACCTCCATGTCCCTTGACCCCAAATCCTACAACAACGTCCCCAAAGGTGCCACCTCCATGATATCCCCAACCCATCTCTCTTTGACCCCAAATCCTATAACAATGTCCCCAAAAATGCCACCTCCACATCCCCTTGACCCCAAATCTTAAAATAATGTCCCCAAAAGTGCCACCTCCTTCTCCCTTGACCCGAAACCCCTGTAACTATGTCCCCAAAAGTGCCACCTCCATGTCCCTTTGACCCCAAATCCTACATTAATGTCCCCAAAAGTGCCACTTCCATATCCCCTTGACCCCAAATCCTACATTAACGTCCCCAAAAGTGTCACCTTCACGTCCCCTTGACCCAAAACCCTATAACGATGTCCCCAAAGGTGCCACCTCCATGATATCCCCAACCCATATCCCCTTGATCCCAAATCCTAAAATAATGTCCCCAAAAGCGCCACCTCCATGTTCCCTTGACCCCAAATCCTATAATAATGTCCCCAAAAGTGCCGCCTTCATGTCCCCTTGACCCCAAACCCTAAAACAATGTCCCCAAAGGTGCCACCTCCACGATATCCCATACCCACATCCCCAGATCCCAAAACCCTCTAAAAACACCCCCCAAATCACCCCCCTCCACGACATCCCCGCATCCCCAAAATGCCCCCGCGTCCCCCAAAATGCCCCCGCGTCCCCCAAAAACGCGTCCCCTCACCGGCCCCACGATGTCGGAGACGTGGGACACCGTTGTCCCCGAGGCGGCGCCCAGGTAGAGGACTTTTGTCCCCGGGCAGATGTGGATCTGGTCGATGCCCCCGAGGATGGCGGCGGCCAGTTTGGAGCGGAACGGGTTCCAGGCGCGGTACTCCACCTTGGTGTCACCGTCCTGGGGACAGGCGCCGGTCAGGGGTGCCCAACGGGGTGCCCAGTTCACCCCAGTTACCCAAAAGGGCCTCCCAGTTGACACCAGTTACCCAAAAGGGACTCCCAGTTGACACCAGTTACCCAACGGGGTCTTCCAGTTGACCAAAGTTACCCAACGGGGCCTCCCAGTTGACCAAAGCAACCTCCCAGTTGACCAACGGGGCCTCTCAGTTGACCAAAGTTACCCAAAAGGGCCTCCCAGTTGACCCCAGTTGACCAACGGGGCCTCCCAGTTGACACCAGTTACCCAACGGGGTCTTCCAGTTGACCAAAGTTACCCAACGGGGTCTCCCAGTTGACCAAAGGGACCCAAAGGGGCCTCCCAGTTGACCAACGGGGCAGCCCAGTTGACCAAAGCGACCCAACGGGGTCTCCCAGTTGACACCAGTTACCCAACAGGGCAGCCCAGTTGACCAAAGTTACCCAACGGGGCCTCCCAGTTGACCCCAGTTACCCAAAAGGGCCTCCCAGTTGGCACCAGTTGACCAAAGAGACCCCCCAGTTGACCAACGGGGCCTCCCAGTTGACCAAAGGGACCCAACAGGGCCTCCCAGTTGACACCAGTTACCCAAAAGGGCCTCCCAGTTGACCAAAGAGACCTCCCAGTTGACCCCAGTTACCCAAAAGGGCCTCCCAGTTGACCAACGGGGCCTCCCAGTTGACCAAAGTTACCCAACGGGGCCTCCCAGTTGACCAAAGTTACCCAACGGGACCCAACGGGGCTTCCCAGTTGACCCCAGTTGACCAGCGGGGCTTCCCAGTTGACCAACGGGGCCTCCCAGTTGACCAACGGGACCAAACAGGGCCTCCCAGTTGACCAAAGGGACCAAACGGGGCCTCCCAGTTGACCAAAGGGACCTCTCAGTTGACCCCAGTTACCCAACGGGGTCTTCCAGTTGACTCCAGTTACCCAAAAGGGCCTCCCAGTTGACCCCAGTTACCCAAAAGGCCCTCCCAGTTGACTCCAGTTACCCAAAAGGCCCTCCCAGTTGACTCAGTTACCCAAAAGGCCCTCCAGTTGACTCCAGTTACCCAACGGGGTCTTCCAGTTGACCAAAGTTACCCAACGGGGTCTTCCAGTTGACCAAAGGGACCCAACGGGGTCTCCCAGTTGACACCAGTTGACCAATGGGGCCTCCCAGTTGACCAATAGGGTCTCCCAGTTGGCCAAAGGACCCAAAGGGGCCTCCCAGTTGACCAACGGGGCAGCCCAGTTGACCAAAGCGACCCAACGGGGCTTCCCATTTGACCCCAGTTGACCAGCGGGGCCTCCCAGTTGACCCCAGTTACCCAAAAGGGACTCCCAGTTGACCCCAGTTTACCAACGGGGCTTCCAAGTTTACCCCAGTTGACCAACGGGGCTCCCAGTTGACCAACGGGGCCTCCCAGTTGACCAAAGTTACCCAAAAGGGACTCACAGTTTACCCCAGTTGACCAGCGGGGCCTCCCAGTTGACCAACAGGGTCTCCCAGTTGACCCCAGTTACCCAACGGGGTCTCCCAGTTGACCAAAGGAGCCTCCCAGTTGACCAAAGCGACCCAACGGGGCTCCCAGTTGACCCCAGTTACCCAAAAGGGCCTCCCAGTTGACCAACGAGGCTCCCAGTTGACTGAAGCGACCTCCCAGTTGCCCAATGGGGCCCAAAAGGGCCTCCCAATTAACCCCAGAGCTGTCCCAGTTGACTCCAGTTGCCCAAGGGGACCTCCCAGTTGACCCAAGAGGCCGCCCAGTTGACCCCACTTGACCAGGGAGCCTCCCAGTTGACCCCAGTTTACCCTCGGGACTCTCCCAGTTGACCCAGTTTACCCTCAGGACTCTCCCAGTTGCCTCAAGGGATTCCCAGTGCCTCCCAGTGCCCTCCCAACTCCCCCCAGCCCCTTCCCAGTTCCTCCCAGTGCCCTCCCAACTCCCCCCAGCCCCTTCCCAGTTCCTCCCAGTGCCCTCCCAACTCCCCCCAGCCCCTTCCCAGTTCCTCCCAGTGCCCTCCCAACTCCCCCCAACCTCCTCCCAGTTCCCCCCAGCGCCCTCCCAGTGCCTCCTACCCTCTTCCAACTCCCCCTAACCCCCTCCCACTTGACCCCCGGCCCCCTCCCAGTCCCTCCCAGTATCTCCCAGTCCCTCCAGTGCCCCACCTCGACCGAGATCCTCTTCTCGCCGTACACCGACTCCCCCGGCACCATGTTGCGGGTGACCAGCGCGTCCTCCTTCCCCCGGCAGATAAATACCCCTGGGGGGGGGGCAAATTTTGGGGATCTGCCCCACGGGACCCCCAAGTGCCCCCCCAGACCCCCAACTGCCCCCCGGATCCCCAACTGCCCCCCCGGACCCCCAAGTGCCCCATAACGCCCCCAAATTGCCCCCAAAACCCCAATTGCCCCATATGCTCCCTGTAGTCTCATATATCGCCCCCCGACCCTATATATCGCCCCCAAATCCCACATATCGCACCCCTGCCTCATATATCGCACCCCAAACCCCATATATCGCCCCCCGGACCCCATATATCGCCCCCAAATCCCACATATTGCACCCCTGCCTCATATATCGCACCTCAAACCCCATATATCACCCCCAAAACCCCGTATATCGCCCTCCAAACCCCACATATCGCCCCCAAATCCCACATATCGCACCCCTGCCTCATGTATTGCCCCAAACCCCATATATCGCCCCCCAAACCCCACGTACCCTCCCACCCCTATATATCGTCCCCAAATCCCACATACCACACCCCTGCCTCATATATCGCCCCCCAAACCCCATATATCGCTCCCTAGCCCCTATATATCGCCCCCCAAATCCCACATACAGCTCTCTAGCCTCCATATATCGCCCCCAGCCCCCATATATCGCCCTCCAGACCCCACATACTGCTCCCCAGATCCCATATATCGCCCCCAAAACCATATATCGCCCCCCCGCCCCTATATATCGCCCCCAAATCCCACATACCTCTCCCCAGATCCCATATATCAACCCCCAGCCCCTATATATTGCCCCCAAAACCCACATATCGCCCCCCAGCCCCCACATATCGCCACCAAAACCCCATATATCGCTCCCCAGCCCCTATATATCGCCCCCAAATCCCACATATCACCCCTAAATCCTATATATCGCCCCCAAATCCCCACATACCGCTCCCAAGATCCCATATATCGCCCCCCAGATCCCATATATCAACCCCCAGCCCCTATATATTGCCTCCAAAACCCACATATCGCCCCCCAGCCCCACATATCGCCACCAAAACCCCATATATTGCTCCCCAGCCCCTATATATCGCCCCCAAATCCCACATACAGCTCTCTAGCCTCCATATATCGCCCCCAGCCCCCATATATCGCCCTCCAGACCCCACATACTGCTCCCCAGATCCCATATATCGCCCCCAAAACCCATATATCGCCCCCCCGCCCCTATATATCGCCCCCAAATCCCACATACCTCTCCCCAGATCCCATATATCAACCCCCAGCCCCTATATATTGCCTCCAAAACCCACATATCGCCCCCCAGCCCCCACATATCGCCACCAAACCCCATATATCGCTCCCCTAGCCCCTATATATCGCCCCCAAATCCCACATATCACCCCTAAATCCTATATATCGCCCCCAAATCCCCACATACAGCTCCCTAGCCCCCATACATCGCCCCCCCAAATCCCATATAATGCCCCCAGCCCCCACATATCGCCACCAAAACCCCATATATCGCTCCCCAGCCCCCACATATCAACTCCAAAACCCCACATATCGCCCCCCGCCCCTATATATCGCCCCCCAACCCCCATATATCACCCCCAAATCCCACATACTGTCCCCCAGCCCCCATATCACCTCCCAAATCCATATATCGCCCTCCAGCCCCTATATATCGCCCCCAAAACCCATATATCGCCCCCAAAACCCATATATCGCCCCCCAGACCCCATATATCGCCCCCCCCCCCCCATACCTTCGTGCCGATGGGGCTCCACTGTCACCTTCTTGCCCCCCTTGAAGCCCCCCCGGCCTCCGCGTCCCCCCCCCCGGCCCCCTCGGCCGGGGCCTCCTCGTCCTCGGCCCCCGAAACCGCCGCCACGGCCCCCCCCGGGGGACTTGAAACCGCCACCTGTGGAAGAGGAGTGGGCACTGGGGGGAACTGGGAGCACTGGGAGGGGGATAAGGGGCTAGGAGGGAACTGGGAGCACTGGGAGAGGGATTGGAGGGGCTGGGGAGGGAACTGGGAGCACTGGGAGGGGGGATAAGGGGCTAGGGAGGGAACTGGGAGCACTGGGAGAGGGATTGGGGGGGCTGGGAAGGGAACTGGGAGCACTGGGAGGGGGGGATTGGAGGCTGGGAAGGGAACTGGGAGCACTGGGAGGAGAGATGGTGCGGCTGGGAAGGGAACTGGGAGCACTGGGAGAGGGGCTGGGGGGCTGGGAAGGGAACTGGGAGCAGTGGGAGAGGAAATAAGGGGCTGAGAAGGGAACTGGGAGCACTGGGAGAGGGGATAGGGGGCTGGGGAGGGAACTGGGAGCACTGGGAGGAGGGATAAGGGGCTGGGAAGGGAACTGGGAGCACTGGGAGAGGGGATGGGGGGCTAGGAGGGGAACTGGGAGCACTGGGAACGGAACTGAGCTTACTGGGAGCACTGGGATGGGAGACTGGCGGCACTGGGAAAGGATCTAGGCTTACTGGGAGGGGATATGGGGGTACTGGGAAGGGAACTGGGCATACTGGGAGCACTGGGAGGGGAACTGGGACGGGGGGCACTCACCTCGCCCCCCCCGGAAGCCCCCACGACCCCCCCGGTCGCCCCCGCGGCCCCCCCGGTCCCCGAAGCCTCCGCGCCCCCCCCGGGGGCTGAAACCTGCGGGAGAGAGAAGTGTTACTGGGCAAACTGGGAGCACTGGGATGGCCCGAGAGGGCTCCCAGTTCCCTCCCAGCAAGCCCAGCAGTGCCCCAGTCCGCCCAGTTCCACACCAGTTAAACCCCGGACCTTCCCAGTTGCCCCCAATCCCTCCCAGTTCCACTCCAGTTCCCCCCAGTTGCCCCCCAGTCCCTCCCAGTTCTCTCCCAGTTACCCCCAGTGCCTTCCCAGTTACTCCCCAGTTACCTCCCAATCCACCCCCAGTTGCCCCCCGTCCCTCCAATCCTTCCCAGTCCCCCCCAGTCCCTTCCCAGTTACCTCCCAGTCCCTTCCCAGTCTCTCCCAGCTCCCCCCAGTCCCTTCCAGTTACCTCCCAGTTCACCCCAGTCCCTCCCAGTTCCCCCTAGTATCCCTCCAATCCCTCCCAGTGCCTTCCCAGTTACCTCTCAGTTCCCCCCAGTCCTTCCCAGTATCCCCCAGTCCCCTCCCAGCAACCCCCAGCCTCTCCCAGTGCTTCCCAGTCACCTCCCAGTTACATCCCAGTTCTCCCCAGTTACATCCCAGTTCCCACCAGCCTCTCCCAGTGTCTCCCAGTCCCCCCCAGTTACCTCCCAGTCCCCCCTAGTGTCTCCCAGCTCCCCCCAGCCTCTCCCAGTGCCTCTCAATCCCTTCCCAGTGCCTCCCAGTCCCCCCAGTGTCTCCCAATCCCCCCCAGTTACCTCCCAGTCCCCCCCAGTCACCTCCCAGTTCCATCCCAGTGCCCCCCAGCCTCTCCCAGTGCCTCCCAATCCCTTCCCAGTGTCTCCCAGTCCCCCCAGTTACCTCCCAGTTCCCCCCAGTACCCCCCAGTTCCCCTCCCAGTCCCTTCCCAGTGCCCCTCAGCCGCTCCCAGTCCCCTCCCAGTGCTCCTCAGCCTCTCCCAGTCCCTTCCCAGTCCCTTCCCAGTCCTTCCCAGTGCCTCCCAGTGCTCCCAGTGCGCACCCGGCCTCATCCCGCCGCTGCTCCACGCGGGGCCTCACGCGCCGCGCGCTCTCTCCCGCTGCCGGAAGTCGCCGTGCGTCACCCGCTAGACCCCGCCCAGTTCCGGGCAGCGCGCATGCGCACCACCGTTCCCGAAGCTGCGCCGGGCGGAAGTAACCGCGCAGGGCCGGGATCTCGCTGGGTCCTAGCGCCCGGCCGTGCCCTAAAAGCGCCCCCCAGGGGCGACCCCTGGAATAGGGGCGGGGGGATTTAGGGGCAGGAATGAGGGATTTGGGGACAGGAATGACGGATTTGGGGTCATGGAGGGGAACTGGGGAAAGGGATGAAGAATATTAGGGTGTTTGAGGGGGCTTTGGGGGCAAGAATGGGGGATTTGAGGGGGTGTTGGGGGGGATTTGGGGGCAGGAATGGGGAATTTGGGGTCATGGAGGGTATTTGGGGAAAGGCATGAAGAATATTAGGGTGTTTGGGGGGGGATTTGGGGGCAGGAATGGGGGATTTGGGACAGGAATGGGGGATTTGGCGGTCCTGTGGAGTATTTGGGGAAAGGAATGGGGGATCTGGGGGTCCTGGAGGGTATTTGCGGAAAGGGGTGGAAAATATGGGGGTATTTGGGGGGGGATTTGGGACAAGAATGAGGGATTTGGGGTCATGGAGAGGATTTGGGGAAAGGTGTGGAGGATATGGGGGTGTTTGGGGGGGATTTGGGGGCAGAAATAGGGGAATTTGGAGTGCTGGAGGGTATTGAGGGAAAAGGATGAAGGATATCAGGGTGTTTTGGGGGGATTTGGGGGCAGGAATGGGGGATTTGGGGTCATGGAGGCTATTTGGAGAAACATAGGGCATTTGGGATGTTTGGGAGGGATTTGGGGTCGTGAAGGGGATTTGGGAAAGGGATGGAGAATGTGGGGGATTTGGGGAGGGATTTGGGGTAAGAATGGGTGATTTGGGGTCCTGGAGGGTATTTGGGGAAAGGGATGGGACATCTGGGGGGTGTTGGGGGGATTTGGGGACAGGAATGGGGCATTTTGTGGGGTCCAGAGTGTGGCTGAAAACAGGGATGGAGCATTTGGAGGGGGTCCTGAGAGCATTTAGGGGATCCTGCGAATATTTAGGGACAGATTTAGGGCATTTTGGGATCCTGGGGGTATTTTGGAGATAGATACTAATAATTTGGAGAATTTAAGGGGTTATTTTGAGGTAAAAATGGCGCATTTGACGTGGAAGCTGTGTGGATTTGTATATAGGAACAGGGCTTTGGGGGTTTTGAAGTATATTTGAGGACAAAAATGAGATATTTAGGATTTGTGGGGTTATTTAGAGGTAAAAAGAGTGTATTTGAGGGGGAGTTGTGTGGATTTATGTATGGGAAGTGGGTTTTTAGGGTCTTGAACTGTTTTTGAGGACAAAAATGGGATATTTGGGGGATCCGGGGACATCTAGGGGGTATTTAGGATCAGAGAGAGAGCATTGGGAGGTTGTGGGGGGGATTTAGAGACACAAATGTGGGATTTTGGGGGGTATTTAGGGTCAGGGACGTGGCGTTTGGTGGCCTGAGGGGAAATTTGGGGACAGAAACAAACATTTTGGGGGTGATATTTAGGGGCAAGTGGGGAGGATTTGGAGTGAGGGATAAAAGGATGGGGCATTTAAGGGTCGTATGGGGACATTCATGAGGCATTTAGGGGGGTCTGGGATGTTTGGGGACGAAAATGGGGATTTGGGGTGTTTCATTTAGAGACCTGTGTGGGAGAAAGGCACAAATTGGGGCCAATTTGAGGTATTTGTGGAAAAATTGGGGACGCTGTGAGGGATTTGGTGAACATTCAGGCTATTTGGGGGTGCTACGAGGGCTTCTGAGCGTGTTTTGGGACATTTCGGAGCCGTTTTGGGGCGTTTTGAGGCGATTCGGGGAGCGCCGCAGCCTCCCCGCCGCCATTTTCCCTCCCGCCCGCAGTCCTCCCCGCTCCCGCCCCGCCCTCGGCGAGGGCCGCTCTACCCTCCGCGTCTCGACGGCTCCTCCCCTTCTGCGAGCTGAGCAGCAGCCGCTACTTCCGGCGGCGCTCTACGCTTCCTGTCGCGTCTCGGTGGTTCCGGCGTGAGGGCAGCGGCGGCGGTGAAAGTCACTTTGACGGGAACGGCGGCGGCTGGTGCGGGGGGGGGGGAACTGGGAGCGACTGGGAGCTACTGGGAGCTACTGGGAGAGCACTGGGGGTCTACTGGGAGCACTGGGAGGGCACTGGGGGGACTGGGTTTTACTGGAGGCACTGGGGAAGCCGCTGGGCCTTACTGGGAGAGGTTTGTAGGGTTTACTGGGAGCACTGGGTGGACTGGGGTGGTGACTGGGGCTTACTGGGAGCACTGGGAGGGGTTGTTGGGCTTTACTGGGGGCAGCGGGGTAACTGGGAGACATCACTGGGCTTTGCTGGGAGCACTGGGAGAGATCTCTGGGGCTTACTGGGAGTGCTGGGAGGGGTCACTGGGCTTCACTGGGAGTGCTGGGAGGGGTCATTGGGCCTTACTGGGAGCGCTGGGAGGGGTCACTGGGCCTTACTAGGAGCAGCAGGGTAACTGGGAGACATCACTGGGCTTTGCTGGGAGCACTGGGAGAGATCTCTGGGGCTTACTGGGAGAGCTGGGAGGGGTCACTGGGCCTTACTGGGAGTGCTGGGAGGAGTCACTGGGCTTTACTGGAGGCATTGTAGGGACTTACTGGGAGGAACTACTGGGCTCCAGTGGGAGTACTGGGAGCATTGCTGAGCCTTACTGGGTATACTGGAGTGATGACAGAGCCTTACTGGAAGCACTTAGGGCTTGCTGGGCCTTACTGGGAGCCCTGGAAAGGATAGCTGGGCCTTACTGGGAGCACTGGGAGGGCTCTCAGGGCCTTACTGGGGGCCCTGGGAAGGATAGCTGGGCTGCACTGGGGCAACTGGGAGGGCTCACAGGGCCTTACTGGGAGTGATCATTGGGCCTTATTAAGAGGACTTGCAGGACCTTACTGGGAGGGGTCACTGGGCCTTACTGGGCTTTACTGGGAGGGTTCGCAGGGCCTTACTGGGAGGGATCACTGGGCCTTACTGGGACCACTGGGAGGGCTCCCAGTGCCTTACTGGGAGCGCTCCCAGTGCCTTACTGGGAACAACATCCAACCACCTCTTCCTGGGACCCCCTTGGGGCTGCTGTTGACATCCCCAAACCTCCCCATTCCCCTCCTTCCCCCCCCATAAACGAACCACTAATTAACTCTGCTAATTAATTAATTAATTGTCTAATTAATTAGCTAATTAATTAGCTAATTAACTAATTAATTAGCCATGGCGGAGGACATCCGGGCCAAGCTGGAGCGCTACAAGACGGCGCCCTTCGACAGCCGCTTCCCCAACCAGAACCAGACCAAGAACTGCTGGCAGAACTACCTGGGTACGCCCCTCCCCCACCCCTCTGACCCCTCCCCCACCCTTGGGACCCCCGTGTCCCCTCCCCGGTGACACCCGTGTCCCCCTTTTATCCCCCCCCCCAGATTTCCACCGCTGCGAAAAGGCGATGGCGGCCAAGGGGGCGGACGCCACCCCCTGCCAGTGGTACTACCGCGTCTACAAGTCCATCTGCCCCACCTCCTGGGTGAGTGGCCCCTCCCCCCCAGTGACGTGGCACCCTAGGGTGGCCCCTGGGTGGCCTCGTGGGCCTCGGGTCCTCCCGGTGGCCCTTGGGTGCCCCGAGGTGTTTCCACGTCGTTTCGACGTTGGTTGGGTTCCTCGTTTCATCCCCGTGGCCCTTGGGTGTCCCATGGTGGCCTTGTGGCCCTTGGGTGACCCATGGTGGCCTCACGTCTCCCAGGTGGCCCTTGGGTGACCTGGGGTGGCCCCATGGCCCTTGGGTGGCCCCTGGTGGCCTCGATGGCTTTGGGTGTCCCATGGTGGCCTCACGTCCCCTAGGTGACCCGGGGTGGCCTTGTGGCCCTTGGGTGTCCCATGGTGGCCCTGTGTCCTTTGGGTGACCCAAGGTGGCCTCGTGGCCCTTGGGTGCCCCATGGTGGCCTCACGTCTCCCAGGTGGCCTTTGGGTGACCCATGGTGGCCTCGTGGCTCTTGGGTGACCCATGGTGGCCTCGATGGCTTTGGGTGTCCCGGGGTGGCCCTGATGGCTTTGGGTGTCCCATGGTGGTCTCACGTCTCCCAGGTGGCCCTTGGGTGTCCTGGGGTGGCCCTGTGGCCCTTAGGTGTCCCATAGTGGCCTCACGTCCCCCAGGTGGCCCTTGGGTGTCCTGGGGTGGCCTCGTGGCCCTTGGGTGTCCCATGGTGGCCCCATGACCCTTAGGTGTCCCGTGGTGGCCTCACGTCCCCCAGGTGGCCCTTGAGTACCCAGGGTGGCCCCGTGGCCATTGGGTGTCCCATGGTGACCTCATGTCCCCCAGGTAGCCCTTGGGTGTCCCGTGGTGGCCTCATGTCTACCAGATGGCCCTTGGGTGTCCCGGGGTGGCTTCGATGGCTTTGGGTGTCTCATGGTGGCCTCATGGCCCTTGGGTGTCCCAGGGTGGCCTCACATCTCCCAGGTAGCCCTTGGGTGTCCCGGGGTGGCCTCGTGGCCCTTGGGTGTCCCATAGTGGCCTCACGTCTCCCAGGTGGCCCTTGGGTGTCCTGCGGTGGCCCCATGGCCCTTGGGTGTCCCATGGTGGCCTCACGTCCCCTAGGTGGCCCTTGGGTGTCCTGTGGTGGCCTTGTAGCCCTTGGGTGTCCCGTGGTGGCCTCACATCTCCCAGGTGGCCCTTGGGTGTCCCAGGGTGGCCCCGTGGCCCTTGGGTGTCCCGAGGTGGCCTCGTGGCCCTTAGGTGTCCCATGGTGGCCTAACGTCTCCCAGGTGGCCCTTGGGTGACCCATGGTGGCCTTGTGGCCCTTGGGTGTCCCATAGTGGCCTCACGTCTCCCAGGTGGCCCTTGGGTGTCCCATGGTGGCCCTGTGGCCCTTGGGTGTCTCATGGTGGCCCTCACGTCCCTCAGATGGCCCTTGGGTGTCCCGGGGTGGCCCCATGGCCCTGTGGCCCTCATGGTGGCCACCATGCCCCTCATGGTGGCCCCATGGTGTCCCCACACCCCTCAGGTCCCCCCCAACCTCCCCGTGGTGTCCCCAAGCCCTCAACACCTCCAGGACCCCCCCGTGGTGTCCCCTACGGGCACAAGGTCCTCGTGTCCACCCCAACGTCCCCATGGGGCCACCATGTCCCTTTGTGGGGCCACCACGTCCCCCCAGGTGTCCCCACAAGGCCACCGTGTCCCCGCAGGTGACAACGTGGGACGAGTACCGCGAGGAGGGGACCTTCCCCGGCAAGATCTGAGCTCCTCCAACCCGGGGCACGGGGAGGGGGGTTGGGTCCGGGGCCACCACCGCGGCCACCAAGGAGGTGACACGGATGTCACCGGGGCGGGGACGCCGCCGTCACGGGGGCGGTTGACAATAAAAGGGTTGAACTGGCCCGTTTTGGGGGTGTTTTATTGAATTTTTTTTTTTTTTGCTCCGCCAGGTTCTGGTGGTGGGGACGCGGGGACGGAGAAAACGGGGCGAGAGCGGTCGACGTCGAAATTTTATTAATTAACCAAATTTAATTCGGGGAGGGGGGGACGACCCCTTGCTCGGTCACCCGAGGGTCCTCGAGGTTCCCCCCCCCCCAAGGGCGTTACGGGACCAGGGGACCGAGTGGGGGGGGTTGGAGACCCAGGGGCAGGTTCGGGGGCAGGACCCCGGGGAGAAGCGGCGTCAAGCCCAGGCCACGCAGCGGCAGCGCTCCCAGGAGGGCTCCTGGAGGGGGGGGGACATGGGGTCAGGACACCTCCAGCAGTGGTTTCTCCACCCGTCCACCCGTCATCGATGGTTTCTCCACCCAACCGCCCTTCCATCCATCCATCATCAATGGTTTTTCCATCCATCATCAATGGTTTCTCCACCCATCCATCATCCTTCAATCAATCATCAATGATTTCTCCATCCTTCAATCAATCATCAATAGTTTCTCCATCCTTCAATCCATCATCAATGATTTCTCCATCCCTCAATCAATCATTAATGGTTTTTTCATCAATCATCAATAGTTTGACCACCCATCCATCATCCTTCAATCAATAATCAACGGTTTCTCCATCCTTCAATCCATCATCAACGGTTTCTCCATCCATCATCAATGGTTTTTCCACCTGATCCATCCATCATCAATGGTTTTTCCATCCATCATCAATAGTTTGACCACCCATCCATCATCCTTCAATCAATCATCAATAGTTTCTCCATCCCTCAATCCATAATCAATGGTTTCTCCATTCTTCAATCAATCATCAATGGTTTCTCCATCCTTCAATCCATCATCAACGTTTTCTCCATCCCTCAATCAATCATCAATAGTTTCTCCATCCTTCAATCCATCATCAATGGTTTTTCCATCAATCATCAATAGTTCCACCACCCATCCATCATCCTTCAATCAATCATCAATGGTTTCTCCATCCCTCAATCAATCATTAATGTTTTTTTCATCAATCATCAATAGTTTCACCACCCATTCATCATCTTTCAATCCATCATCAATAGTTTCTCCATCCTTCAATCAATCATCAACGATTTCTCCATCCTTCAATCCCTCATCAATGGTTTCTCCATCCATCCATCATCCTTCAATCAATCATCAATGGTTTCTCCATCCTTCGATCCATCATCAATCGTTCCTTCACCCATCTTCAACATTTTCTCCATCCATCCGTTTTTCTCTCTGCCCTTTGGTTTCCCCATCCATCCATTCCCCTTCAATATTTTTTTTTCCATCTTTCCATCCCTTTTCACTATTTTTTTCCATCGATCTGTCCTTCGATGGCTTCTCCATCCACCTTTTCATCCTTTTCTCTAACTATTTTCGGTGATTTCTTCATCCCATCTTCTACTTTTTCACGCATCTTTAATTTTTTCACGCGATTCCATGATCTCAGATGGTTTCTCCATCCATCCATTCCCCTTCGATTTTTTTTTCCATCTTTCCATCCCTTTTCAGTATTTTTTTCCATCAATCTGTCCTTTGACGGCTTCTCCGTCCCCTTTCTCTAGCTATTTTTGGTGATTTCTTCATCCCATCTTCTACTTTTTCACGCATCTTTAATTTTTTCACGTGATTTCGTGATCTCAGATGGTTTCTCCATCCATCCACTCATCCTTTCCTGGTTTCTCCATCCATCCACTCATCCTTACATGGTTTTTCCATCCATCCACTCATCCTTCCATGGTTTTCTCCATCCATCTACTCATCCTTTCATGATTTCTCATTCTTTCATGGTTTCTCCACCTGGTGGTCCCCCATCCCCTCTCCCCGCCACGTCCCCCTCCTCGTCCCCTCACCTGGAGACAGGTCCCGCCGCAGCAGCGCTCGGTGGGGGACGCAGGTGACACCAGGGCGACAGCCGGAGCCCTCGACGCACCACGGAGCTGCAGGAGATACGGGAATTAGGTGGGGACGTGGCCGGGGGGAGGGACACGTCGGGGGGAGGACGCGTGAGGAGGTCACGGATGGAGAAGGAGATGGAGGACGTCATGGATGCGTTGGGGACATCACACACGGGGATGTCACGGGTGGACAGAGAGGTGGAGAACGTCGTGGAGGAACACCAAGAGATGGGGAGAGGAACACCAAGAGGTGGAGAACGTTGATGGAGGGACACCAAGAGATGGAGAGAGGAACACCAAGAGATGAAGAACATCGTGGAGGAACACCAAAAGATGGAGAAAGTTGATGGAGGGACACCAAGAGGTGGAAAATGTTGATGGAGGAACACCAAGAGATGGAGAGAGGAACACCAAGAGATGGAGAACATCGTGGAGGAACACCAAGAGATGGGGAGAGGAGCATCAAGAGGTGGAGAACGTCGTGGAGGAACACCAAAAGATGGAGAAAGTTGATGGAGGGACACCAAGAGGTGGAAAATGTTGATGGAGGAACACCAAGAGATGGAGAGAGGAACACCAAGAGATGGAGAACATCGTGGAGGAACACCAAGAGATGGGGAGAGGAGCATCAAGAGGTGGAGAACGTCGTGGAGGAACACCAAAAGATGGAGAAAGTTGATGGAGGGACACCAAGAGGTGGAGAATGTAATGGAGGAACACCAAGAGATGGAGAGAGGAACGCTGAGAGGTGGAGAACGTCATGGAGGAACACCAAGAGGTGGAGAACTTTGATGGAGAGATACCAAGAGGTGGAAAATGTTGATGGAGGAACACCAAGAAGTGGAAAATGTTGATGGAGGAACACCGAGAGATGGAGAGAGGAACACCAAGAGGTAGAGAACGTCATGGAGGAGCATCAAGAGATGGGGAGAGGAACACCAAGAGGTGGAGAGAGGAACACCAAGAGATGGAGAACGTCATGGAGGAACACCAAGAGGTGGAGAATATTGATGGAGGAACACCAAGAGGTGGAAAATGTTGATGGAGGAACACGAAGAGATGGGGAGAGGAACACCAAGAGATGGAGAACATTGATGGAGGACGTTTTGGAGGGACACGTCGAGGACACTGTGGTCATGTAGGCACGTCACGGTAGGTCAGACAGTCGTAGGACACCACGGATGGACAGACACAAAGGGGACATCACGAAGGGCCCCAAAGGGATGTTGTGGTTGGACAGAGAGCTGGAGAACATCACGGATGGACACACGGAGGGACGTCAAGGACGGACAGACGCGTAGGGGACACCAGGGTGGGGGGCAACGGGGACGTCATGGACGGACCCATGACACCGTGGATGGATCCATGGGGACGTCCTGGCCTTGGGGGAGTCCCACACGAGAACCTCCCCAAGAAGATCACCCAAAACACCCCATGGCCACCTCCCGCCCCGTGTCCCCGCGGTCCCCAACTCACGGCAGACGCTGGGGACGCGCCAGGGTCCCACGCGGACCTTGGCCTGGCGGCAGGCGGCCTCGTAAGCACCCAGGACCTCGCTGAGGACCTCCTTGTCCCCGGGGGCTTCGCAGAGCTCCCAGAGGCAGACGTCGAAGAAGACCCTGGGGTGGACCGCGGCGTGACAGCCCCCGAAGGGACCCTGGGGGTCCCGCAGGACGCCGCAGAGCTCGGTGTGGACGAAGGCTTTTTTGGGGGGCTGGCGGCAAGGGGGGCAGCTGGGGCCGGGGCAGGGACGGTGACACGTGGCCGTGGTGGCCTGGTGGAGGTGGTCGTTGTAGGGGTGGCCGTCGAAGTTGCCGCAGAGGCCGCAGGTGACGTTGCGGAAGCTCGGGGACACGGTGACGGCCACCGCCGCCCCGGGGCCGGCGGTGACGCGGAGGCCGAAGTCGGCCACCAGCAGGGTGGTGGCACCCCGGGGTGCCAGGCACACGGCCTGGCCTTGCAGGCAGAAGGGCAGCGACACCTTGGAGCCGTCCACCTGCGTGGGGTGGGGTGAGGTGGGGTGGGGTGGGTTGGGGGCACCCAGTAGGTGCCCGGTCCTCACCCCTGGTCCTTGTAGCAGACATTTGTCATTCTACCACCCACACAATCTCCTTCATCCATCCAATTTTGTTCCTCCAAACCTTTTCATCTTTATCTGTCCGTCCGTCCGTCCGTCCATCCATCCATCCATCTCTCCACCTCTGTCCTTCCCCATCCCTTTTCACGTGCTTCATCCATCCATCCACTCATCCCTTATCTATTCCTCCATCTCTGCCCTTCTCCATCCCTTTTTCCATGTTCTTCTTCCACCTACCCATCCTCTTCTCTGTCCATACCTCTACCTCTGTCTTTTTCCATCCCTTTTTCTAAGTTCTTCAACCATCCATCCATCCATCTTCTTCCTTCTCCATCCCTTCTCCATCCTTTTTTCCACGTTCTTCATCCATCCATCCATCCATCCATCCATCCATCCATCCATCCATCCATCCATCCATCCATCCATAATCTATTCCTCCATCTCTGCTCTTCTCCATCCCTTTTTCCACGTTTTTCATCCATCCATCCACCCATTCTCTTTATCTATTCCTCCATCTCTGCCCTTCTCCATCCCTTTTTCCATGTTCTTCACCATCCATCCATCCTTTCCTATATCCATCCCTTCTTCATCCCTCTTTCCATGTTCTTCATCCATCCATCCACTCATCCCTTATCTATTCCTCCATCTCTGCCCTTCTCCATCCCTTTTTCCATGTTCTTCATCCACCTCCCCATCCTCTTCTCTGTCCATACCTCTACCTCTGTCTTTTTCCATCCCTTTTTCCAAGTTCTTCAACCATCCATCCATCCATCTTCGTCCTTCTCCATCCCTTCTCCATCCTTTTTTCCACGTTCTTCATCCATCCATCCATCCATCCATCCATCCATCCATCCATCCATCCATCCATCCATCCATCCATCCATCCATCCATCCATCCATCCATCCATCCATCCATCTCTGCTCTTCTCCATCCCTTTTTCCACGTTCTTCATCCATCCATCCACTCATCCTTTATCTATTCCTCCACCTCTGCCCTTCTCCATCCCTTTTTCCACGTCCTTCACCATCCATCCATCCTCTTCTATATCCATCCCTTCTTCACCCCTTTTTCCACATTCTTCACCATCCATCCATCCTCCACCCAACCATCCTCATCTCTTTCCACGTCCTCCATCCCTCCCTCCCTCCCCCCTCAGCCTTCTCCACGTCCCCACCCTCCCATCCCTCTCTCCACCTCCTCCATCCACCCCCCCACCCACTTTTCCTCCCCCCTCACCCCCTTCTCCACCCCTTCCAACCCTTGCCCATCCCCACCGCTCTCCCCTTCCTCCTCCTCCTCCTCCTCCTCCTCACCTCCACCACACCGGGGTGCCCACCCCGTAGCACGAAGCGGTGCTGGTGCACGGTGACGGTGACGCTGCGGGGGCCGGGGCCACCCCGGGGTGGGTCGGTGACGGTCACGTCGAAGGCAGGGTGGGCGCCGGGTGGGCCGCAGCTCCGGGCCACCACGTAGGAGCAGTTGTCCGCCACGGCCATGGCCACCCCGTCGAAGCTCAAGTAGTGTTGGGTCCCCACGGCCCGGCAGGTCCCCGGGGTGCCCACGGTAGCCGGCGCTGCCGCCGGCTCTGCCGAGCACCTCTGGGTGCCCCCGTGGGAGTCGTCAGGGGACACGCAGCCTTCACGGCACCCCGGGGTGCAGCCGGGGGCGCAGATGGCGTAGCGGGTGCCCGCGGGGCACTGGGGGGCTGTGGGGAGAAGGTGGTGTTGGGGGAAGGTCCTCGGTCCCCTCTGGATCCTTGGCTTCTTCTAGGTGCTCTATGGGGCCATGTCCCCAAACCCACCAAGATTTTTGGGGCCCTGGGGTGCTCTATAGGGTTATTTCTCCCTCCCACCAAGACTTTTGGGGCCCTGGGATGCTCTATGGGGCCATGTTCCCATCCCATTGTGATTTATGGGGCCCTGGGATCCTCTATGGGGCCATGTCTCTATCCCATTGTGATTTGTGGGGTCCTGGGATGCTCTATGGGGCCATGTCCCCAAACCCACCAAGACTTTTGGGGCCCTGGGGTGCTCTATAGGGTTATTTCTCCCTCCCACCAAGACTTTTGGGGCCCTGGGATGCTCTATGGGGCCATGTTCCCATCCCATTGTGATTTATGGGGCCCTGGGATCCTCTATGGGGCCATGTCTCCATCCCATTGTGATTTGTGGGGTCCTGGGATGCTCTATGGGGCCATGTCCCCAAACCCACCAAGACTTTTGGGGTCCTGGGATGCTCTATGGGGCCATGTCCTCATCCCACCAAGACTTTTGGGGCCCTGGGGTGCTCTATGGGGTTATTTCTCCCTCCCACCAGGATTTATGGGGTCTTGGGGTGCTCTACGGGGTTATTTCCCCATCCCAAAAGGATTTATGGGGTTTTGGGGTGCTCTATAGGGTTATTTCTCCCTCCCATCAAGACTTTTGGGGCCCTGGGGTGCTCTACGGGGTTATTTCCCCATCCCAAAATGATTTATGGGGGTCTTGGGGTGCTCTATGGGGCCATGTCCCCAAACCCACCAAGACTTTTGGGGCCCTGGGGTGCTCTATAGGGTTATTTCTCCCTCCCACCAAGACTTTTGGGGCCCTGGGATGCTCTATGGGTTTCTTTCCCCATCCCACCAGGATTTATGGGGTCTTGGGGTGCTCTACGGGGTTATTTCCCCATCCCAAAATGATTTATGGGGGTCTTAGGGTGCTCTATGGGATCATGCCCCCACCCCACCCAGACTCCTGGATTCCCGGGGTGCTCTACGGGGCCGTGCCCCCCTCCAACCCCTCCAACCCCTACCCCCCGAGCCCCCCACGAGCCACTTACAGCAGAACCCCTTGGAACGCCACTCCAGAACCTTCCTCCCGGCCTCCTGGCAGGCCGCCACGTAGGCGGCGAGGACGCGGCAGACCCCCTCGCGGTGACACCGGTCGGCGACGCAGTCCCGAAAGTAGGTTTCGGGGTGAACGGCCTCGTGGCACAGCCGGAAGGGCCCCTCCTTGTTCAGCAGCACCCCGCACTCCCTCCCCACCTCTTCTTGCCCCTTCCCCCCGACCTCCCCGCACCCCGCCGCGTCCCCGCACCCTGCCGTGTCCCCCACCCGCCACCCCCCCGCCGGCGCCAGGTCGTTGCGGGGGTCCCCGTCGAAGTCCCCGCAGAGCCCGCAGAGGTGGCCGCTGTAGGGGCCCGGCACGCGGATGCTCACCCGCCCGTGGTGCCCGTCGAAGGCCACTCGCAGCCCCCGGGGGGTCCGCACCTCCACCTCCCAGCCCCGGGGCTCCAGGGTCACCGCCGAGGCCTTGGCCACGTGGGGCAGGAGGGTCGGCATGCCGTTCACCTGTTTGGGGGGGACACAGGACGTAAAGGGAGCCCCCGGAGGGGTCATAATCGGTTTTCAGGCCTTCTGGAGCCCATTTCCTCGCTACTCGTAGTTTACTCACTCGTTACTCCTGGTTTACTCGGTCGTTACTCATGGTTTACTCACTGGAGCATTCACAAGCTACACACTTGTTGCTCACCATTCTGCTACCCACCCTCCGAGGCCACTTGTAGTGGGAATCAGACAGGACTGAGCCCTCTTACTGACTACTCAGGGTTTACTCTCTTGCTACTCACTCCCTGATCACTAATTTGCCTCTGGTCCTCCTAAGCAGCTTGTGGCAGGGACTGGACCAAACCCACTTACTCTCTAGTTATGCTCTCACTACTCAGCACTTCCAGCCAACTAATACATCTCCCAACTTACGACCTTCTCACCCATTATTTACACACTTGCTACTCATTCACTACTCACTCTTCACTATGTCCCCCCCCAGCACCTCCCAGCCAGCTAATGTCCCTGCTTTCTCTTTTACTAACTCACTGCTCATGCTTACTCTTTACTCACTATGCATCCTGCGACACCACTGAGCCAGCTCCTACATCCAGGCCTGCTCTTTTACTAACTCACTACTCATTCAATGCTCGTGCTTTACTTCCTACACATCCTTGGGCAACTCTGAGCTGGCTAACATCTTCCACTTCCCCCATTTCTTGTCTACTCATGTGTTACTCATTACTCACTTGTTACTCCCCTTGCGAAACCTGGACTGGATTTACTTGGTCTTTACTCTTTACACATCACTTGCCTGCTACTCCCTCTTTACTCATCCCTTGGTCAGTCAACACATCCCTACTTAATCCCAGTTTGGGCAGAAGGTGCTACACAGCACCCAGCCCTTCCCTCCCGGTTTACTCCATCCTCACAACTCCCTCCTTGAGGCCCTTACTCACTCCCCAGCTTCACACCACCACCCCCGTTCTCCTACTCCTCCCTTACTCACCGCGACCCGCCCGGGCTCCAGCTCCACGCGCGTGCGGCGCACCAGGACCTCGACACCGGTGATGCCACCCAGGCCACCCCGCACCAGGACGCGGAAGGGCTCCGGGCCCTGGGTGCCGGGGCAGAGTCCGGCCAGGAGGTAGAGGCAGGAGCCGGAGAAATCGTGGTGGAGGCGGTCGAAGGTGCGGACGTGGCCCATGCCCAGGGCTGAGCAGGTGGCGGGGTTGGGGACGGGGTGAGGGACCAGGTTGGAGACGGGTTTGGGGACGGGGACGGGGTTGGGGATGGGGGCACAGGGCTCCTGGGGGTGTTTGGGTGAGCAGGAGGAGGCTGTGGGAAGAGAATTGATTATTTGGCTTCTCCTCCTGGAAGGGTTCCTTGGTCCTCCTCCATCCCCTCTTTATCCAATTATCTTTCCTTTTTCACCCAGTTACCCTTCCTTCTTCACCCTTTTTCCTCTCCCTTCAACCTCCTTCACCCGTTTTTCCATCCTTTCACCCATTTTCCCCGTCCCTTCAACCTTCACCCAACCCTTCAACCTTTTCACCCATTTCCTCATCCCTTCATTGTCCTTCACCCATTTCTTCATCCCTCAACCTCCTTCACCCATTTCCTCATCCCTTTGACCTCCTTCACCCATTTCCTCATCCCTTTGACCTCCTTCACCCATTTCCTCATCCCTCAACCTCCTTCACCCATTTCCTCATCCCTTCATTGTCCTTCACCCATTTCCTCATCCCTTCAACCTCCTACACCCATTTCTTCATCCCCTCATCTTTCTTCACCCATCTCTTCAACCTCCTTCACCCATTTCCTTGTCCCTTCAACCTCCTTCCCCCATTTCCTCATCCCTTCAAAGTCCTTCACCCATTTCTCCATTTTTTCTCCCATTTCCTCATCCCTTCAACCTCCTTCCCCCATTTCCTCATCCCTTCAACCTTCTTCACCCATTTCCTTGTCCTTTCATCCTTCTTCTCCCCATTTCCTCATCCCTTCAAAGTCCTTCCCCCATTTCTCCATCCTTTCACCCATTTCCTCATCCCTTCAACCTCCTTCCCCCATTTCCTCATCCCTTCAAAGTCCTTCACCCATTTCTCCATTCTTTCACCCATTTCCCCATCCCTTCAACCTCCTTCCCCCATTTCCTCATCCCTTCAAAGTCCTTCACCCATTTCTCCATCCTTTCACCCATTTCCTCATCCCTTCAACCTCCTTCCCCCATTTCCTCATCCTTTCAACCTCCTACACCCCTTTCTCCATCCCCATTCCCAACTCAACGCCCATCCCCAACCCCTTGGCTGTCCCCATCCCATTCCCCCATTCCCTCCAGACCCCCTAACTGGGGTCCCCGTCCCCAATCAACGTCCCCACGCCCCACTCACAGCACTGTGTCCCCTGTCCCTCGCCGGCCCCCTCCTCAGGATGGGCGCAGAGCCCACAGAGCTGTCCCCGTAGCGTCGCCGGTGCCGTCACCGTCACCGCGCCGTCCCCACCAACGGCCACCCGCACACCTATGGCCGTGGCCACCCGCCGTTGTCCCCCTCTTCGCTCCAGGCGCACTCGACCCCCTGCCAGTGAGAGGGGTAGGGGGACCCGGGTCCCGGCCACCTGTAAGGGAGGACATTGGCTGGGCAACCCCGGCGAGGGCACCTGGGTCCCTTCCTCAGTCTTGGAAGGGGGATTGAGTGGACCTAGACCCCGAGTTATGGGGTTTTGGGGATGGAAATGGGGTGGGGAGGAGCTGGACACCTGGTCTACCACTCAGTTATGGGGTCTGAGGGCTGGAAATGGGATGGGGAGGAGCTCTACGTCTGGGTCCAATACTCAGTTATAGGGTCTGGGGGCTGGAAATTGGATGGGGAGGAGCAGGACACCTGGTCTACCACTCAGTTATGGGGTCTGGGGGCTGGAAATGGGATGGGGAGGAGCAGGACACCTGGTCTACCACTCAGTTATGGGGTCAGGGCTGGAAAGGGGATGGGGAGGAGCTGGACACCTGGTCTACCACTCGGTTATGGGGTCAGGGCTGGAAAGGGGATGGGGAGGAGCTGGACACCTGGTCTACCACTCGGTTATGGGGTCTTGGGGCTGGAAAGGGGATGGGGAGGAGCTCTACATCTGAGTCCACTATTCAGTTATGGGGTCTGGGGGCTGGAAAGGGGATGGGCAGGAGCTGGACACCTAGTCCAACACCAAGTTATGGGGTCTTGGGGATGGAAATGGGATGGGGAGATCCTGGACACCTGGGCCCACCACCCGTCTTGGAGTTCTAGGGGGTTGGGAGACCCCAGACACCTGGTTCCCCGCTCCCTCCCAGGGACTATGGGACACCCCCCTCACACCTCGTGTGCCACCCAGGGCCAAATCCTCACCCTCGCCATCGTCTCCTCGCCTCGGTGCAGGACGACCTCGAAGCCATCGCCGCGGAGCGTGACGTGGCTGAAGGAGGCGCCCGGTCCCGTGCCAAACTGGCCGCCCGCCGTGACATGGAGGGTGGGCAACTGGGTGCCACAAGTGCTCACCAACGTCTGGGTGCAAGCCCCCGCCAAGCCGTAGCTCTTCCCATCAAAGGCCCGGTAGCGCCAGCGCCCCAAAACGTGGCAGACGAGTGGGGGCTGCGAGGCAGGGAGGCATCTGGGTGAGGATTCCACCACCTTGCACGTTGTCCCCTTCGGGCAGTGCACGTCGTTGCAAGACGCCTTGTCGGGGACGCATTTGGGTGAGTTTTCCACCATCTGGCACGTCGTTCCGGACGGGCAATGCACGTCGTTGCAGGACGGCTCGTTGGGGACGCATTTGGGCCAGTCGTCCACCATCCTGCACGTGCTCCCAGCTGGGCAACGCACTTCTTTGCAAGACATCTTGCTGGGCACGCATTTGGGCCAGTCCTCCACCACCCTACACGTCGTTCCGGCGGGGCAATGCATGTCGTTGCAAGTTGGCTTGTTGGGCACGCATTTGGGCCAATCCTCCACCATCTGGCACGTCGTCCCCACCGGGCAATGCACCTCTTTGCAGGTTGGTTTGTTGGGCACGCATTTGGGCCAATCTTCCACCATCTGGCACGTGGTCCCGGCCGGGCAGCGGACGGTGCTGCAGGAGGGCTTGTTGGGCACGCAGGTTGGCCAACCACCCTCCACTTGGCACGTGGTGCCCTCGGGGCAGCGGACGGCGCCGCAGGTGGGCTGGTTGGGCACGCACTTGGGCCAGCCCTCCACCACGTGGCACGTGGTCCCTTCCAAGCAGTGCACCGTGTCGCAGGTGGGCTTGGGGGGCACGCAGCGGGGGACGCCCTCCACCACTTGGCACGCGGTGCCGGATTTGCAGGAGACGCCGGTGCAAGACGCCGCGGGCGCGCTCCTCACCATCCGCACGCACTTGGGCCAGCCTCGCACCACCCGGCACGCCATCCCACTCGGGCACTGCAGGTCGCCGCAGGAGGGGATGCGGACACAGCGGGGCCACCCGTTGAGGAGCTTGCAGCCCATCCCCGCTTGGCAGTGGAGGTTCTTGCAGGAAGGCCGGGAGACGCAGGAGGGGTGGCCGTGCACCACCATGCAAACGGTGCCGGGCTTGCAGGCAAAATTCTGGCAGGACGCGGGGGTGGCAGCGCAGTGGGCGCCACGGCAGGACGAGGGGATGGGGGAGACCCCAGCGGAAATTTGGGGGGCAGAAGCAGGGTGACCCCAGGGTGCAGAGCGGAAGAGGGGATGGCTGGGAAGGCACTGGGGCCAACCGTCTGTCATCGTGCAGGCCGTGCCCTTGGGACACTGGATGTCATTGCAAGAGGGTTGGGTGTAGACGCACTGTGGCCACCCATCGTTCACCTTGCACGTGGTCCCCTTTGGACACTGGATGTCCCTGCAAGACGGTCTAAGAATGGAGGTCTTGGTTTGGACACACTGGGGCCAACCCTCAACCATCTGACACGTGGTCCCCTTCTGGCATTGGATGTCACTGCAGGAGGGACGGTTTTGCACACACTGGGGCCAACCGTTGACAATATTGCACGTGGTCCCCTTGGGGCAGTGGACGTCACTGCAGGAGGGTTGGCTGTGGACGCACTGGGGCCACCCCTGCAGCATCTTGCACGAGGTCCCTTTGGGGCAGTGGATGTTGTTGCAGGATGGTTGCCTCAGGGTGGTCTTGGTTTGCACACATCGGGGCCAACCATCAACCATCTGGCACGCGGTTCCCTTCTGGCACTGGATGTCACTGCAGGAGGGACGATTTTGGACACATTGGGGCCAACCGTTGACAATATTGCACGTGGTCCCCTTGGGACATTGGATGTCACTGCAGGAAGGTTGGCTGTGGACACACCGTGGCCACCCATCTGTCATCTTGCACGTGGTCCCTTTGGGACAGTGGACATCATTGCAAGAAGGCCGTCTTGGGGAGGCCTTGGTTTGGACACACTGGGGCCAACCATCCACCATCTGGCACGTGGTCCCCTTCTGGCATTGGATGTCGCTGCAGGAGGGTTGTCTATGGATACACTGCGGCCACCCGTGCAGCATCTTGCACGTGATCCCTTTGGGACACTGAACATCCCTGCAGGAAGGTCCCCTAATGGAGGTCTTGGTTTGGACGCACTGGGGCCAACCATCCACCATCTGGCACGTCGTTCCCTTCTGGCACTGGATGTCACTGCAGGAGGGACGATTTTGGACGCACTGGGGCCATCCGTTGACCATATTACACGCGGTCCCTTTGGGGCACTGGACCTCGTGACAGGAGGGCTGGGAGTGGACACACTGCGGCCACCCATGTAGCATTTTGCACATGGATCCCTTGGAACACTGGACGTCCCTACAAGTCGGTCTCCTGATGGAAGTCTTGACTTGCACACACCGGGGCCAACCATCGACCATCTGGCACGTGGTTCCCTTCTGGCACTGGACGTCACTGCAGGAGGGTGGGTTCTGGACGCAGTGGGGCCACCCATTCGTCACCTTGCACGTGGTCCCTTTGGAGCAGTGGAGGTCCGCGCAAGTAGGTCGCCTTGGGGAGACCTTGATTTGAACACACCTTGGCCAACCATCAACCATCTGGCACGTGGATCCCTTCCGACACTGGATGTCGTTGCAAGAGGGTTGGGTGTAGACGCACTGCGGCCAGTTGTCTGTTATCTTGCAGGTGCTCCCTTTGGGACACTGGAGGTCACTGCAAGTAGGTCTACGAATGGAGGTCTTGATTTGCACACACCGGGGCCAACCCTCAACCATCTGGCACGTGGTTCCCTTCTGGCACTGGATGTTGCTGCAAGAAGGTCGGTTCGGGACGCATTGGGGCCAACCGTTGACAATATTGCACGTGGTCCCCTTGGGGCAGTGGACATCACTGCAGGAGGGTTGGCTGTGGACGCACTGGGGCCACCCCTGCAGCATTTTGCACGAGGTCCCTTTGGGGCACTGGATGTTGTTGCAGGATGGTAGCCTCACGGTGGTTTTGGTTTGCACACATCGGGGCCAACCATCAACCATCTGGCACACGGTTCCCTTCTGGCACTGGATGTCACTGCAGGAGGGACGATTTTGGACGCATTGGGGCCAACCGTTGATAATATTGCACGTGGTTCCTTTGGGACAGTGGACATCGTTGCAAGAAGGCCGTCTTGGGGAGATCTTGGTTTGCACACATCGTGGCCAACCATCTACAACCTGGCACACGCTTCCCTTCTGGCACTGGATATCGTTGCAGGATGGTTGTCTGTGGACACACTGAGGCCACCCGAGTAGCACCCTGCACACGGTCCCTTTGGGACACTGGATGTCCCTGCAAGAAGGTTGCCTCAGGGAGATCTTGTTTTGGATGCACCGAGGCCAACCATCAACCATCTGGCACGTGGTTCCCTTCTGGCATTGGATGTCCTGGCAGGAGGGCTGCCTGTGGATGCATTGGGGCAACCCATGCAGCATCTTGCACGCCGTCCCTTTGGGACACTGGAGATCCTTGCACGAAGGTTTCCTCGGGGCCATCTTGACTTGGACACACTGGGGCCAACCATCTGCCACCCTGCATGAGGTCCCCGTGGGACACTGGAGATCGTTGCAAGTTGGCTGGTGCTGAACACACCTTGGCCAACCATCCAGGATCTGGCACACGCTTCCTTTCTCACACTGGATGTCGTTGCACGATGGTTGTCTGTGGACGCACTGAGGCCAACCAAATAGTATCTTGCACGTGGTTCCTTTGGGACACTGCACGTTGTTGCAAGAAGGACGTCTTGGGGAGATCTTGGTTTGGACACACCGGGGCCAACCATCAACCACCTGGCACACCGTTCCCTTCTGGCACTGGATGTCACTGCAGGAGGGAGCGTTATGGATGCATCGTGGTTGGCCATTAATCATGTTACACGTGGTCTCTTTAGGACATTGGATGTCACTGCAGGAAGGTCGCCTTGGTGAGACCTTGGTTTGAACGCACCGGGGCCAACCATCAACCATCTGGCAAGCTGATCCCTTCTGGCATTGGATGTCACTGCAGGAGGGACGGTTTGGCACACACTGGGGCCAACCGTTGACAATATTGCACGTGGTCCCCTTGGGGCATTGGACATCGCTGCAAGAAGGTTTCCTAATGGAGGTCTTGACTTGGACACATCGGGGCCAACCATCGACCATCTGGCACATGGTTCCCTTCTGGCACTGGACATCATGGCAAGAGGGTCGGTTTTGGATGCAGAGTGGCCAGCCATCATCCATCTTACACGTGGTCCCTCTGGGACAATGGATGTCACTGCAAGTAGGTTGCACTGAGGGCATTTTGGTTTGAACGCACCGGGGCCAACCATCAACCATCTGGCACGTGGTTCCCTTCTGGCAGTGGATCTCATTGCAAGAGGGAGCGTTGTGGACACAGTGGGGTTGTCCATCTGCCATCCTACACGTGGTCCCTTTGGGACACTGGATGTCTCTGCAAGACGACTGCCTCACTATGGTCTTAGTTTGGATGCACCTGGGCCAACCATCAACCATTTGGCACGTGGTTCCCTTCTGGCACTCGATGTCACTGCAGGAGGGCGCATTGTGGATGCATCGTGGTTGACCATCGATCAAGTTGCACGTGGTCCCTTTGGGACAGTGGACATCATTGCAAGAAGGCCGTCTTGGGGAGATCTTGATTTGGATACATCGGGGCCAACCATCAACCATCTGGCAAGCTGATCCCTTTTGGCACTGGACATCGCTGCAGGAAGGCGCGTTGTGGACACAGTGGGGTTGTCCATCTGCCATCCTACACGTGGTCCCTTTGGGACACTGGATGTCCTTGCAAGACGGCTGCCTCACGGAGATCTTGGTTTGGATGCACCTGGGCCAACCATCAACCATCTGGCACACGGTTCCCTTCTGGCATTGGATGTCACTGCAAGAGGGAGCATTGTGGATGCATCGTGGTTGGCCATCAATCAAGTTGCACGTGGTCCCTTTAGGACATTGGATGTCATTGCAGGAAGGTCGCCTTGGTGAGACCTTGGTTTGGATGCACCTGGGCCAACCATCAACCATCTGGCACATGGTTCCCTTCTGACATTGGATCTCACTGCAGGAAGGTGGGTTATGGACACATCGTGGTTGACCATCAACCAAGTTGCACGTGGTCCCTTTGGGGCAGTGGACATCATTGCAAGAAGGTCGCCTGATGGATATCTTGGTTTGCACACATCGGGGCCAACCATCAACCATCTGGCACACGGTTCCCTTCTGGCACTGGATGTCACTGCAGGAGGGAGCATTGTGGATGCATCGTGGTTGACCATCAATCAAGTTGCATGTGGTCCCTTTGGGACAGTGGACATCCTTGCAAGAAGGTTGCCTGATGGGAATCTTGGTTTGGATGCACCGTGGCCATCCATCAACCATCTGGCACGTGGTTCCCTTCTGGCACTGGATGTCACTGCAGGAAGGTGCATTGTGGACACAGTGGGGTTGTCCATCTGCCATCCTACATGTGGTCCCTTTGGGACACTGGATGTCCCTGCAAGACGGCTGCCTCACAGAGGTCTTGACTTGGATGCACCGAGGCCAACCATCAACCATCTGGCATGCGGTTCCCTTCTGGCACTCGATGTCACTGCAGGAGGGCGCATTGTGGATGCATCGTGGTTGGCCATCAATCAAGTTGCACGTGGTCCCTTTAGGACATTGGATGTCACTGCAGGAAGGCCGCCTTGGTGAGATCTTGGTTTGAACGCACCGGGGCCAACCATCAACCATCTGGCACGCGGTTCCCTTCTGGCACTGGATGTCACTGCAGGAGGGAGCGTTGTGGACACACTGTGGTTGGCCATCAATCATATTACATGCAGTCCCTTTAGGACAGTGCAGATCATTGCATGAAGGCCGTCTTGGGGAGATCTTGATTTGGGTGCATCGGGGCCAACCATCAACCATCTGGCACGTGGTTCCCTTCTGGCACTGGATATCACTGCATGATGGTGCATTATGGACACAGTGGGGTTGTCCATCTGCCATCCTACACGTCGTCCCTTTGGGACACTGGATGTCCCTGCAGGATGGCTGCCTTACCATGGTCTTAGTTTGTACACATCGGGGCCAACCATCAACCATCTGGCACACGGTTCCCTTCTGGCATTGGATGTCACTGCAAGAGGGAGCATTATGGATGCATCGTGGTTGACCATCAATCAAGTTGCACGTTGTCCCTTTGGGGCAGTGGACATCGTTGCAAGAAGGCCGTCTTGGGGAGATCTTGGTTTGGATGCACCTGGGCCAACCATCAACCATCTGGCACACAGTTCCCTTCTGGCACTCAATGTCACTGCAGGAGGGAGCGTTGTGGACACATCGTGGTTGACCATCAATCAAGTTGCACGTGGTCCCTTTAGGACATTGGATGTCACTGCAGGAAGGTCTCCTCGGTGAGATCTTGGTTTGAACACATCGGGGCCAACCATCGACCATCTGGCAAGTGGTTCCCTTCTGGCACTCAATATCACTGCAGGAGGGAGCGTTGTGGATGCATCGTGGTTGGCCATCAATCAAGTTGCACGTGGTCCCTTTAGGACATTGGATGTCACTGCAGGAAGGTCGCCTTGGTGAGACCTTGATTTGGATGCACCGGGGCCAACCATCAACCATCTGGCATGTGGTTCCTTTCTGGCACTGGATGTCACTGCAGGAGGGTGGGTTATGGACACATCTTGGTTGACCACCAATCAAGTTGCACGTGGTCCCTTTGGGGCAGTGGACATCGTTGCAAGAAGGTCGCCTGATGGATATCTTGGTTTGGATGCACCTGGGCCAACCATCAACCATCTGGCACGTGGTTCCCTTCTGGCACTGGATGTCACTGCAGGAAGGTGCATTATGGACACAGTGGGGTTGTCCATCTGCCATCCTACACGTGGTCCCCTTGGGACACTGGATGTCACTGCAGGAACGACGTTGGGCAACGCATTTGGGTCCACCTTCCACTATGTTGCACACAGTTCCTTTTGCACACTGGATGTCCTCACACGTCCTTTTTTTCTGGGTTGGTTGCGTGTTGGATATCTTGGTTTGGACGCACCGTGGCCAACCATCAACCATCTGGCACGCGGTTCCCTTCTGGCACTGGATGTCACTACAGGAAGGTGGGTTGGGGACACAGCGTGGTTGGTTGTCCACCATCTTACACGAGGTCCCTGGGCGACACCACACGTTGGCGCAAGATGGCTGCTCACTGGGGAGCTGTTTCGGGACGGGATGGGAGTAGAAATACCTCCTGGTGCCTGCCCAGTTGGGAGAAACTGGTTGCTGGTGGTGGAAGGGCCCGCTCTGCACGCAGCGGGGCCAACCCTGGGCCATGAGGCACCTGGTCCCCTTCGGGCACTGGATGTTGCTGCAGGAGGGCGGGTTGTGGATGCACTTGGGCCAACCGTTGATCATCTTGCACAGGGTGCCTTGGGGACACCGGATGTCGTTGCATGCCGGCAGGGGACCGACGCATTTGGGCCAGCCGTCTACCATTTTGCACACCGTCCCCATCTGGCAGCGGATGTCCTCGCACGACGGTGTTTTATGGGCGGGCTGCGAGTAGGAGGTCTTGGTTGGCCCGCACCACGGCCAACCGTCGACCATGTGGCACACGGTTCCCTTCTGGCACTGGATGTCATCACAGGAGGGCGGGTTGTGGACACACTGCGCTTGGCCATCAGTCACCTTGCACGAGGTTCCCTTGGGACACTGGATGTCCCGACAAGGTTGTCTTGGGGACGTCTTGCTTTGGACGCACCGCGGCCAACCGTCAACGATCTGGCAGGAGGTTCCCTTCTCGCATTTGATGTCACTGCAGGAGGGGCGCTTCTGGACGCAGTGGGGCCACCCATCCGTCATCTTGCACGTGGTCCTTTTGGGACAGTGGATGTCAGCGCAAGAAGGTCTCCTTGGGGACGTCTTGGTCGGGACGCACTGGGGCCACCCATCCACCACCTTGCACGTGGTCCCTTTGGTACAGGGAACGTTTTGGCACGAGGGGGGCGCCTGGGGAGCTGGCGGTGGTGGCACTTCCCTCTGGAAAACCTGCTTGCGCACGCATTTGGGCCACCCGTCCACCATTTTGCAGTGGGTCCCCTTCAAGCACCGAATGTCCCGGCAGGACGGCAGGAGGTGGACACACCTGGGCCACCCGTCCACCACCTTGCACCGCATGCCCTCGCCGCACTTGGTGTTGTGGCACGAGGGCACGGGGACACACCTGGGTCTGCCGGCCACCATCTGGCACCGCGTCCCACCCTTGCAGGGGAAATTCCGACACGAGGGCACGGGGACACATTTGGGCCACCCGTCCACCATCTTGCATCGCGTTCCTGCCCCACAATGGAAGTTGTTGCACGATGGCAACGGGACGCATTTGGGCAACCCGTCCACCATCTGGCACCGAGTTCCAGCTCCACATCGGGTGTTCTTGCACGATGGCAACGGGACACATTTGGGCCATCCATCCACCATCTGGCACTGAGTTCCTGCCCCGCAATGGAAGTTCTTGCATGAAGGCAACGGGACGCATTTGGGCAACCCGTCCACCATCTGGCACCGAGTCCCGGCTCCACATCGGGTGTTCTTGCACGATGGCAACGGGACACACCTGGGCCACCCGTCCACCATCTGGCACTGAGTTCCTGCTCCACACTGGAAGTTCTTGCACGATGGCAACGGGACACACTTGGGCCATCCATCAACCATCTTGCATTCTGTTCCTGCTCCGCATCGGGTGTTCTTGCACGATGGTAACGGGACACATTTGGGCCACCCGTCCACCATCTTGCATTCTGTTCCTGCTTCGCAATGGAAGTTCTTACATGAAGGCAACGGGACACATTTGGGCAACCCATCAATCATCTTGCATTCTGTTCCTTCTCCACAACGGGTGTTCTTACACGAGGGCAATGGGACACATTTCGGCCATCCATCTACCATCTTGCATTCTGTTCCTGCTTCACAACGGGTGTTTTTACAAGAAGGCAAGGGGACACATTTTGGCCACCCTTCCACCATCTTGCACTGCGTTCCTTCTTCACAACGGGTGTTCTTGCATGAGGGCAAGGGGACGCATTTCGGCCATCCATCCACCATTTTGCATTCTGTTCCTGCTTGGCAGTGGAAGTTCTTACATGATGGCAACGGGACACATTTGGGCAATCCATCCACCATCTTGCATTCTGTTCCTGCTCCACAACGGGTGTTCTTACACGAGGGCAACGGGATGCATTTTGGCCACCCATCAACCATTTTGCATTCTGTTCCTGCTTGGCACTGGAAGTTCTTGCACGACGGCAACGGGATGCATTTGGGCAACCCATCAATCATCTTGCATTCTGTTCCAGCTCCACATCGGGTGTTCTTGCACGACGGCAACGGGACACATTTGGGCCATCCATCCACCATCTTGCATTGAGTTCCAGCTCCACAACGGGTGTTCTTGCACGATGGCAACGGGACACATTTGGGCAACCCGTCCACCATCTGGCACTGAGTTCCTGCTCCACAACGAGTGTTTTTACACGAGGGCAACGGGACGCATTTGGGCCATCCATCAACCATCTTGCATTCGGTTCCAGCTTGACAACGGGTGTTTTTACATGAGGGTAACGGGACGCATTTGGGCAATCCATCAATCATCTTGCATTCAGTTCCTGCTCCACATCGGGTGTTCTTGCACGATGGTAACGGGACACACTTGGGCCACCCGTCCACCATTTGGCACTGAGTTCCAGCTCCACATTGGGTGTTTTTACATGAAGGCAATGGGACACATTTGGGCCATCCATCCACCATCTGGCACTGAGTTCCTGCTTCACAACGGGTGTTCTTGCACGATGGCAACGGGACGCATTTTGGCCACCCATCCACCATCTTGCACTCTGTTCCAGCTTCACAATGGGTGTTCTTGCACGACGGCACTGGGACGCACTGGGGCCAGCCGTCCACCATCTGGCACTGGGTCCCGTCTTTGCACTGGTAATTTTTGCAGGAGGGCGAGGGGACGCACTTGGGCCTGCCGTCCAGCACTCTGCAAGTGGTCCCCAGCCCACATTGTACCCCAGCGCAGAGCTTGGCACTGCTGTGGGCTGGTGGATCAGCACCTGGGGAACAAAACCAGGAGCCCGGTGAGCGACGCCCCAACCCCTTATCAGACAGCAGAGAATCCACTGCTCAACGATCGGGTTACTTTTGTGACAAATAAAGCAGATTTTCCCACCTTTTCCTCTCCTCCTGCTAAAAACACCTCTTCTTTCCCTTGGGGGCATACTCATGGGAGGATTTAAGGGTGAGTATTCTCTAGGGGCTTGTATAAGGGTTGAGCGCCCACTGCTGCCCATTACCAGGGGAGGGGATGGTGCAGTTATGGAGTTGAATGGATTTGGGGCTAGAAACACCAAATCTGGGCATTGGGGATGCAAAAGGAGAAGCGCAATGAAAGGATTTGGGAGAAAAAAATGCCAGATTTGGGGTGGGAGAAGCAAAGCAAGAGGTGCAATGAAAGGACGCATGGATTTGCGGGCTGGAAATGGAAAATTTGGCAGGTTGGAGATGCAAAGGGAAAGGAGGGGCAAGGTGGAAAAGACTGGTGGGGAGAGGGGTGGGGTGGCATTTGGGTGCAGAAATGGGGGTTTTGGCCAAACTGGACTCACCACACTGGAGCACGAGCCAGGCCCAGAGAAGCCACGTCCGACGAGGCCCCATCTGCACCACGCACCGCAGAGAGGACATTAAAAAAGGGTGTGGGGGGACCCACCCTGCCCCATAGACCCCACAACCCCCCGGAATGGAAGGGGAGCTGAATGTCCAGGACCCACCTGGACCCCGCTCTACCCCATTGACCCCATTCCCACCTAAAACGGGGCAGGGGACCCAGGCAATTGGGAGCTCTACCCCATAAATCCCCACAGCTGGGCAATGGAAGCAGCTATCCAAGACCCCACTGCACCCCACAGAACCCATTCCCACCTAAAACGGGGCAGGGGACCCCAGATGTCAAGGACCCACCTTGCCCCACCGTACCCCTTAGCCCCATATCCCACTAAAATAGGGGAGGGGACCGCAGCATCCAGAACCTGCCCCACTCCACCCCATAGACCCCACGATGCCCCAGAACAGGGCAGGAGACCCAGGTGCCCACCTCGCCCCACTCCACCCCGTAGACCCCATAACCCCCCAGAATGAGGAAGGGGATGAAGGCTTCTGGGACCCTACCCCATAGACCCCTATAGACCCTATAGACCCCATAGACCCCCATAGACCCCCATAGACCCCTATAGACCCCATAGACCCCCATAGACCCCTATAGACCCTATAGATCCCATAGACCCCTATACACCCCATAGACCCCTATAGACCCCATAGACCCCATAGACCCTCCCCACCCCCATCAAATGGACAGGGGACCCAAATGTCCAGGACTCACCATCCCAGGGCCACGGGGCTGTGACTCCTCCGAGGGCTCCGGGTTTTTGTAGGGGCCAAAGGGGTGGCAGCAGCCAATGGCGTGCTGGCTCCACCCCCCCCCCCCAGTGCCACCCCCACTGGTCCCCGTGGAGGGGGGTGGGGTCTGGGGGCACCCTGGCCCCGGGGGCAGAGATAAGATCTGGGGCTGGACGGATTCGGGCCGGTGCTGGCGCCAGCAGGGCGGCGGGGGGGGGGGGGTGGTGGTGTTGGTGGTGGCTCCTCTGTGGTCTTTCCATCCGTCTGTCCGTCCAATGATGTCCGTCCATCTGTCCTTCCATCCGTCCTTTCATCCTGCCATCCACTCCTTCGTTCACGCAGCGATCCGTCCGTCCGTCCGTCCACCCATCTGTCCGTTCAATGCTTCTTCCAACCATCCCTTCTTCCATCCAAAGATCCCTCCTTCCGTCCATCTGTCCATCCATCCATCCCTCCATCTGTCTGTCCATCTGTTCGTCCATCCTATGATTCATCCTTCCGTTGATCTCTCCGTCCGTCCATCCATCCACCCATCCATCCATCAATCCATTCTTCCACCCATCCCTCCAAAAATTCGTTCCTCGGTTGACCCCTCCATCCACCCTACGATCCCTCCACCCCTCCTCCTACCCATCCAACAATCCCTCGAGCCATTCTTCCATTAATCCCTCCATCCGTCCACCCATCCCTCCAACAATTCCTTCCTCGGTTGACCCCTCCATCCCTCCTTCTACCCATCCAACGATCCCTCCATCCATTCTTCCATTACTCCATCCTTCCAACCACTTCATCCCTCCAATTCCTTCCTCAGCTGATTCCTCCGTCCATCCTTGAATCCAACGATCCCTCCATCCCCCTCTCTACCCATCCAACGACCCCTCCATGAATTATTCCATTAAACCACCCGTCCACCCAACCCTCCAACAATTCCTTCCTCGGTTGACCCTTCCATCCATCTGTCCACCCAACGATCCCTCCACCCATCCAATTGTTCTTCTCTCTCTCCGTCCTCCATTTCTCCTTCCATCCCTCCATCCTTCCACCTATCCATCCTTCCTTCCACCCACCTATTTTTCCATCCCTCCACCTTTCCATCCCTCCATCCTTTCATCCCTCCACCCACCCACTCCTTCGTCCACCCACCTGGACACCATCCCTCCTTCCCCATTCCCACCCCTCCATCCCCGTGCCCCCCAGCCCCCTTTTTGCCACCCCCCCCAGCCCCCAGGACCCAGAAGGCCGGGCCTGACGTGGGGCAGGGCCGTGTTTGGGGACGCTCGGGTCCCTCTGCTCTCCTGCTCCGGATAATTGGGGCTGCGACGGGGCAGGAGCCTTTTGTTCTCGGGAACAATAGGCACGGCCGAGGTGGGGTGGCGGGAGGAGGGGGGGGGGGGAACAGGGGAGGTACCCAGGGTCCCAGGTGGTTGGGGGGGGGGGCAAAGCTCCATGGAGCACCCATAGACCCACCAGAATAAGTGGGGGAGGGCATCTCCCCAAATATCCCCAAGGACCCCCTAATCACCCCCATAATGACCCAAGTGCCCGGACACCCCCTCCTGACCCCCCCCCTATTGTCCTGAGGGTCTCAGGGCACCTTCCCCACCCTCCAAAGCACCCAAATTTCTCCCCCTCCCCAAATCAATGTGCCCTGGGGGGGGGGGGGTCCCAAGCATCTGTGGACCCCCACCCACCCCAGACCCTTGGGGGACCCAGGTTTGGGGACCCCCTCCCCACCCCCATAGGGACTTCAGAGGTTCCTCCCCATCCCACAGAGGATCCCAGGCATTTGGGGGGACCCCTCCTCAGACCCCACCACCATCACCCTGTGGGACATAGGGGTGTGGGGGGGACTGCCCCCAATCCCCCCCCCCAAAGGGACCCAGGCGTCCGAGGCGGCTGTGGGTCAGCCCCACCTTCGTCGCCGCTAATTGCTGAGCAAATGAACAGGCGGCACCGGGGCATCACGGCCCGGAGAGCCGCTAACGAGGGGCCCGGACGCTGTGGGGTCCCCCTCCCCACCAGCCATACGGGGGGCTCGGGTGTTCCCTGAGCAGGTTTGGGGGGTAGCTGGGGAAATTTGGGGGGGCTTGGGGTGGTTTAGGGGGGGCCTGGGGTAGGTTGGAGGGGGCTTGGGGTAGGTTGGAGGGGACTTGGGGTAGGTTGGAGGGGTCTATGGGGTGGTGTTGGGGGTCCATGGAAGGTTTGGGTGCACCCTGGGGTGGTTTAGGGGGGTTCTTGTAGGTGTTTGGGGATCCCAGGAGGGATTTAGGGTGACCCTGAGGTGATTATGGGGATGTCCTTGGGGTGGTTCGAGGGGGTCCCCGGAAAGATTTGGGGCATCTCTGGGGTGGATTTTGGGATCGACTGAGGGTCTGGAAGGTCCTGGGGTTGTTTTGGGGGTACTCTGGAGCAGTTTGGGGGTCCCATAAAGGATTTAGGGGATCCCTAGGCTGTTTTGAGGGGACCCTGGAGGGATTTGGATGTCCTGGGGGGCCTGAAGGGGACCCTGAGGAGATCTGGGGTTCTATGGAGGGTTTGGGAGCACCCTGTGATGGTTTATGGGGGTCCCTGTTGGGATTCTGGGGGGTCCTGGAGCAGCTTGGGGAATTTAAGGGGTCTCTGGGGGTGTTTTAGGGGAGTCTCTGGAGCATTTGGGGGATCCCAGCTGGATTTAGGAGCTCCCTAGGGTGATCTGAGGGCGTCTTTGGGATCATTTTTGGAGTCCCCGGAGGAGTTTGGAGATTGGGATGGGGGGGGGAGTGAGAGGGGGTCCCTGTGGAAATCTTGGGTGTCTCTGGGGTGGTTTTGGGGGACCATGGAGGGTTTTGGGGGACCCCAGAGTGGGGGGGGGGGGGTCTCTGTAGAAATTTAGGGGTAGTAAGGGGTGTTTAGGGAGTTCTGGGGGGTACTTAGGTTGTCCATGGAGTAATGGGAGGGTGCTCACAGTAGTTTTGGGGTCATTGAAGTGGTCTTGGGGTCTCTGGAAGGTTTAGGGGATCCCTATGGTAGTTCTGGAGGATGCCCAGAGTGTTTTGGGTGATTCCTCCACCAACCCCAAGGCCAAGGCCTACCCCAACACCAAAGTTGACCCCAACACCAAAGTCAACCCCAACACCAAGGTCAACCCCAACCCTCCAAGTCCCCCACCCCTCAGCACCCCATCATGCTCCCAGCACCCCCAAAACCCCTGAAGGCTCCATGTTGGGGCCACAAGGCCTACCCCAATGCCAACCCCAACTCCAAGGCCAAGGCCTGCCCCAACACCAAGGTCAACCCCAAACTCTACACCAAGGCCTACCCCAACCCTCCAAGTCCTCTTCCCTCTCCTCCCACCCCTCAGCACCCCACCATGCTCCTATCATCCCCCAAAACTCCTGAAGGCCCCATGTTGGGGCCACAAGGCCTACCCCAATGCCAACCCTAATGCCAAGGCCAACCCCAAGGCCAAGGCCTACCCTAAACCCAAGGCCAACCCCAAACCCAACTCCAAGGCCAACCCTGAACTTTCAGCCCTCTCCTCCGACCCCTCATCAAAGGGTGTTGCCATCAAAGGTGACATAATGGTTAGGAGCGGAGACATGAACGCTGAGAAGGGTGTGTTGGAAACCCCAAATCCCCATGAAATGTGTGCGTTGCAAACCCCGAATCCCCATGCAACATATGCATTGCAACCCCCCAATTCCAGTTCAATGTGTGCGTTGCAAACCCCAAATCCCAGTGCAATGTGTGCATGCAACACTAAATTTGCACGCTGATGAGCATGCAGCACTGAATTCGCACCCCAAGGAGTGTGCAACACTGAATTTGCACCCTGAGGAGCGTGCAACACCACCATTGCACTCCATGAGGGAAGGACAGAAGCAAAGTTGCGGGGGCAGAAGGAGACCGTGGGGTCACATGGAAAAAGGTACAAAGAGGGTGAAAAAGGGGGTGCTAAATGGGGATGGTAGAGGTCAGTGCAAAAATGCAGTGCAAAAGGAGATGCAAAAAGGAAGAAAGAAGAGGGGTGCAAGAGGAGATGCAAAAAGGAAACAAGACGAGAGGTGCAAAAGGAGGCATGGGAGAAATGAGTGCAAAAGGAGATGCAAAAAGGAAGCAAGAGGAGGGATTGAAAAGGAGATGCAAAAAGGAAATAAGAGGAGAGGTGTAAAAGGGGTGCAAAAGGAGGCATGCAAAAACTGGGTGCAAAAAGGGCTGCAAAACCGCAATGCAAAAAGGGAGTGCAAGAAAGGGGATTATCATCCCATTATTATAAATGGGATTATTAAAGGCAGCGCAAAAATAGGTGCTAAAACGTGATGCAAAAGGAGGGTGCAAGGAGGGGGAGCAAAAGCACGTGCAAAAAAATGTGGCGCAAGAGGAGGGTGCGAAAAAGGTGATGCAAGAAAAGGGTGCAAAAATGCAATGCAAAAGGGGGGTGAGGCCACGTGCAAGAGCCTGCATCAGTGTCGGTGAGCATGGCCCGAGGTCGGGCAGTAGATGGCAGCAACGACACGAGAGTGGGACCCGAGTGCCCCACAGCCACCCCAGGGGGACGGCAGCACCCGAGCCCCCGCCCCCAGCACTCACCTCCCAGTAAAACCAGTGCAACGCCCTCATGGGCGTCCCCGCCATGGCTGGGAAATAAGGGGAGGGTCAGGGGGGTCCCTTGCATGGAGCGGTGCCCCCAAATTCGTGGGTTCCTTGAGGGTCTGAGGTCTCCCAAAATCTTTGGGGCTCTCTTGGTCACCGTTAGAGAGAGGTGTCCTCAAGTTCACGAGTCCCTTGAGGTTTTGGGGTCCCCCAAAACCCTTGGGATCCCCTTGGTCACCTTCATAGAGAGGAGACCCCGAATTCATGGGTCTTTTTTAGGGTCTGGGCCCAACCCCTCCAGCTTCAGGAGCCTGCAAACCTCTGTCATTAAATAAGAATAAAAAGGCATTTTCTGGGAAAAACACACAAAATTTTATTATTTTAATCCCTACAATTCCTCAGGCAAAGCTTCTCCCTGCCCGCTCCTATCCCCCCAAAATTCTCCTCAAAGTACCCCTCGTGTTTTTATCACACACCACCATTTCATCGTGCCCCATAGATTTGCAACACTGAGATTTTTTGCAAGATTTTCTCCCTCCTTTTTTATTTTTTTATTTTTTTAATCTGCATTAAGTTAAATTATTTCTCTCTCTCTCTCTTTTTTTTTTTTTTCTTTTCTTTTGTAGGGGGGGATTCGCGTTTGCACCAGGTTTAATCCTTGCACTTTTTGCATTTCCACCTGGCCCAAATTCTTTCTCCTCGTGTTCTGCATTTCCACCAGGCTAAATCCTTGCACTGTTCACATTTATATCCAGGCTAAATTAATTCTCCCTTTGTTAAATTAATTAACCTTTTTCATTTGCACCTTGGGCACACCATTTCTTTTTCTTTTTCCATTTGCATCGGGTTAAATCATTGCCCTTTCTGCATTCACACCCAGATTATTTCTCCCCATTTTAGTATTTACACTGGGTTAAATCATTACAGTCTGTGCTTTTGCACCTGAGCAGGACTATTTCTCGCCCTTTTATCACTTGGTACTGTTTGCATTTGCACCCAGGCTAAATTATCTCTCCACCTGTTTGCATTTGCATTGGGTTTTCTTGCTCTTTCTGCATTTGCACCGGGCTGAAGCTTGCGTTTGCACCTGACCTAGAATTACTTCTCCCTCTTTTTTTTTTTTTTTTTTTTTTTTTTTTCATTTGCGTCAGGTTAAATCTTTGTAATTTTTGCATTTGCACATGACACGAATTATTTCTGCCCCCTTTTCAATTTGCTTCAGGTTAAATTACTGCTCTTTTTGCATATTTGGCCTGGCTGGGATTATTTCTCCCACTTTTTTATTTGTTTTTCCTCCCTTCTCTGACCTGCTGTGTTACCTTCTCTCCCCACCTCTGCTTTTCTTCCACCTCCACAATCTCACGGAGACGAATTTTAAACAAAACGCTCTGAAACCTCTTGGATCCGGATTCCTTTTTTTGGGGGGAGGAATAAATAAATAAATAAATTTGCTTTTCGCAGGCGGGATTGTGAAATCGCTGGTTTACACAGCGGTTACGAGGGGATTAACCCCCAGGGAAGCGTGTTGCTCCTTGCTAAAGATCCGTTTCGTTTTGCAGAGCAATAATCCGGGTGTTGCACAAGGGAAAGACAAAAAGCCCCTCGGTGTTTGCGTGCTTCCCCTCCTCCTTCGCCTGAAAACTGCAACCAAAATCTGGTTGGAGCTGGGATTTTTGCAAAAACAAAACAAAACAAAACAAAACACAAAGAAACGACAAAAAATAACGCGTGCACTGGGTTCCCTGCTGCTCCTTGCTTGTGAGCACAGAGCTGAGGGCTTGGACAAACACGGCTCAGGTTGCAACAGCAGCCGGGCGTCCCGCCAGCTCCTCTCCGGTTTCTGGGAAATTTGGGTCTCCCGCTGCCAAAGCCGCCTTCGCCTCCCGCTTGCGTCTTTGCTTTTGCAATGGGTTAGCTGAGACAGGGCCCCGGGGGAGGGAGGAGAGACACACCTGATATTTCTTTCTCCCTGGAGATAAATAAAGAGCGGTGACGGCCTTGCACAATGGGGGCTGGGACGGTGCAAAGCACGGTGGCCTGGCAGGCTTTTGATTTCAGTGTCTGTGGCTCTGGGGTTGCAAAGTGCATCGTTTTTGCATTGCAGTGTACCTTGTTTTGGGTTGCAATGTCCCTTGCTTTAGGGTGCAATTCCCCTTGCTTTGGGGCTTGCAATTCCCCTTGCTTTGAGGCTTGCAACGCTCCTTGCTGGGGTTGCAACGCCCCTTGCTTTAGGTTGCAATTCCCTTTGCCTTGGGGGTTGCAATGCTCCTTGCTGGGGGTTGTAGCGACCCTTGTTTTGCATTGCATTGCCCCTCGCTTTGGCTTGCAATGCCCGTTGCTTTGGGTTGCAAAGTCTCTTGCTGGGGGTTGCAACGCCCCTTTCTTTAGGTTGCAATGCCCCTTGCTTTGGATTTCAGCGTGCCTTGCTCTGGTTTGCAATCAGCCTTGCTGCGGGGTTGCAGTGCATTGTTTGTAGGGTCACTGCACGTTGTTTTGAACGGCAACACGCTTTGCACTGATTGCCACGTGCCCTTTTCTCTGGGGGTTGCACCCTGCTTTGACATTGCACGACCCGGCTCGGAAAGGGTTGATCGCACGGGGTCACCTCCATTTATTATTTGTTATTATTTTTTTTGAGGGGAAAAGAGTGCTTTTATTTGACTGCTGGGTTTTAATTCCCAGATGAATGCCCTTCACTCGAATTGACATCCCCCAGTGTATCGACGATACGAGAGAAAACGTTTTTCCAGGGAAATTGCCGAGCTCCGACTCCACACAAATATTTGGGCTCAAAAGCAGTAGATTAAGTCCTGTGCCTGGGGAGGACATCCAAACCCAGGCAGTGATTAATCACCTTCAATTTATCACAGGTTTGCATGATATCTGGTGAATTAGATGTTCTGTGGAAGATCATCACTTGCTAGATTTTTCAAGGGCAGGTTGTGAATGGCCAAAATTGGGTGATTTATGACGGTCTGGGGATGTTTTTAGAATCTCTTCGGGTTTGCTAGAATTCCGCCTTTTGTAATAAATTTTGGGACATTGTTAGAATTGCTTTGGGATTTGATTTAATTGGTTTGGGATGCATTATAAATGCTTTGAGCTAATTTAGGGATACTTGACTTTTCTCCTTTCTAATGGCTTTAGGGTTTGTTACAAATAGTTTGGGGTTTGTTATCATGCTTTGGGATGGTTTTATAATTAATTGCTTGGGAAATTTTTGTCATTAACCCCTTTAGGATAATCCCCCCTCTCTCCAGTTATGAGGGATTGCACAAAACTTGTTATTGTTGTGGGATTCTTGCTTAAAGTGAAAAGCTCCAGAAGTCAAGCAGCTGCTGATGACAATAATTTCCTGCTGAGCTGATGAAAATAAAGATTTTGGTGGACTTGAAGTGACCTTGTATGGATTTCATAGGAAATGATTTATTTCTCTTTTTTTATCTTTGCAAAATACTGATAGTCAAGTCAAGTATTACACAAAAAAAAAGAACCTCCCAGGGAGAAGATTCATGTCTGTATGTGTCTGCTGTCAATTTGAGCAAGCTGCATGCTGTAACGAGCCCAATAATTCACTCATTTAGCGGCAAATTCTTTTTATTTTCTTTTTGAGATTATTCTTTCTTCGCTTTAATTTTAATTTATCATTTACTTATCATTTAATTTTAATTCATTATTCTTTCTTTGCTTTAATTTCTCAGCCTGTTGTTTCTCTAAACACAAAAGCTGAGCTTGTGTTTGTGTCGTTTCCATAATAATTTGGCTGTGCTCTCGAGTGGAAACGTGTCAGGTAGTTTCACGATGGGAAATGAGTCGGATTGATTTCACAGCAGGAAACATGATAGGTTATTTTATGGGGAGAAGCACGTTGTGTTCTATCAACATGGAAAATAAATCTGGTTGTTTCCCTTTGAGAGTTATGCTGGGTTATTTCCCTTTGAGAATTATGTCGGGTTGTTTCCCTCTGAGAATTACATTGGGTTATTTCAACATGGAAAATAAATCTGGTTGTTTCCCTTTGAGAATTATGTCGTGTTGTTTCAACATGGAAAATAAACATGGTTGTTTCCCCTTCAGAAATATATCGGGTTATTTCCCTTTGATAAATATGTCGGGTTATTTCCCTTTGAGAAATATGTTGGGTTGTTTCTCTTTGAGAATTATGTTGGTTTATTTTTCTTTGAGAATATCATCGGGTTATTTCCCTTTGATAATTATTCTGTTTTGTTCCAACATGGAAAATAAATCTGGGTATTCCCCTTTGAGAAATACGTTGGGTTGTTTCACCGTGAGCAAAACTTTGAGGCGTTTCCCCACTAACAATGGAAGCAGAGAAGACAATTCCCATTTTTCCCCTCACCCCAGGAATCACAGAGCAAAAATAAATAAACAAACAAAGAAACAAACACCAAATAAACCCAAAACCACCCCAAGCAATGCAAAAAAATAAAATAATAATTGTAAAAAAAGGTTTATTTTTAACCCAACAGCAGGCAGCATTATACTGAAAACAGTCAACAGGAACAGTGCATTTCTAGGGAAAAATGGCAGGGATTTGGGTCTGCCACCCTCCATTTTCGTGCTCATTGTGGATTGGGGTATTTACTGTGCTTTCCTTCAGGCCGCTCCGGTGTGGATGGGTCATCTCGGCATTGGGCTCTACCTGAAGTAAATCAGGTCTTTAAAAAAAACTTATTTTTCTCACCAGTTTGAGGTCAGATCAAGCTTTTGCCCCTTTTTTTTGTGTGTGTGTGTGTGTTTGAGGCCGAGTGACCTCCTACCGTTGACGTCCGTCATAGCTCAGTGCTGGTTTTCCCTCTGCACTCGCAGAAACTCAACCCGAGACGTCGCTTGGTGCCTCTATATGCATGAAAACCTCTGCAGGACTATTTACAAGAAGTGCATGAGCCGGTGTGCGTGAAAACTGTCCTCTTGCCTCTGTCCCCTCGTGGTTTCGTCTTACTGCACGGGGTAGACGGGGGCTTCCACTTCCATCCGCACGATGTTGGAGGCGCGGCTGGAAGAGACGAAACATGGGCAGCCATCAGGGTCCCCCTTGGAAGAGGAACCACTAGACCTTCCTCTTCCTCATCACATCCCCACCAGGAGGGAAAAAAGTTACATCCTCCCCTTCCCAAAAGGTGAGTTTTACTCAATGCAACCATGTTTTTACGGGGCTAACCCCATCCCAAAGCAGGGGATTGGGTAAAAAGCTTCCAAACCCGGCTACCACCTTCAAACGTCGTTGCCTTCATCCTCCACATCACGGATGTCGCCCCCAAAAATTGCAGTTCCCTCCCCGTCCACCACCCCCTCGATGCAACCTTGTCTGTTGTCCTGCAGGATCATCCTCGTAGCCCGCAGAGGAGGGTGAGCAGGGGGTTAAAATGTTGCGTGAGGGCAAGTTGGGGTGTCATGCGTTGGTGCAGAGGTGCTGTGCAGGACAAGCAGCGTGGTGGGAGGGCTGGGGAAAGCGGTGGAGTGAGGGCAAGCCGGTGGGCACACAAGGGCAAGGCGTGCGGGCAAGCAAGCAGGAGGTGGAGATAGAACAGCCCTTGGAGGCATCTTCATCACCCTTCATCAGTGACTTCAGGTTTGCCCCAAAGTCGGCAAAATGTCTGTACTTGGCAAAAGGGCTCCATGTTGGGCAAGACTGCTCATTAACTGGAAAAAAAATCACTCTATATTCAACAAGTTTCCTTTGTACTTTACAAAATCGATCAGTATTTGTCAAGATCGTGTTATATTCAAGAAGATTGCTCTGTTTGCTAAGCTCGCTCTATATTGGGCAAGACTGCACTATACTTGAAAAAATTGCTCTATATTTAGTGAAGACACTTTACATTCAGCAAGATTGATTACCCTATTTTCCACTGAATTGCTGTACATTTGTCAAATTACTATACTCAGAAAGATTGATCTGTATTTGGCAAGATGTCCCTATATTCAAAAAATCACAGTGTATTCAGCAGGATCGCCCTGTATTTGGCAGGATCATTCTGCGTTTGGAAAAATCACTCTATGCTTAGCAGAATCACCCCATTTTTGGCAAGTTTGTTCTTTATTCACTGAAATCGCTATTCAGCCAAATTGCCTTGTATTTGTCTCTCTCCTCTTTGCTTCTCAGGGGGAGAAAATGTTGGGCTGATGAGCGTAGTGAAGCAGAAAATATCATGTGAGATGCTGGAGTACCACTCTTCAGCTTGCACAATTTTTTTCTTTTTACAGATAAATCTTTACTGAGCATCATGATTATGGCCAAAAAAGCATTTAATCCAGGATGGCCTACATCAGAGCTAACGCACTGTGTGTCTCCTGTTTGTACACGTGCCTCTAACATTGATCCATTCTGAGGCAACAGAAAACCCCAATTATTCAGGGAATTAACTGGGGAGTGTCAATCACACTAGGCCTCATCCAACCGTGGGGCCGAAGGGGTGTTTGTAGCGTGGGACATGACAGCAAAGGAGCAGAGTCACTTACCAGCATAATTTCCTTGGGTTTGTGTGTCAGTCGCTGTGGATGAAACCAAAGAAGATGGAGAAGTCCTTTCCAGATGCCTCCTCGCCCAACCCTTTGATGCCCCACGGAGGCTGTTCCCTACCCTCTTGCTTGCCCAGGCTTAAAAAATACCAACCCACATTTTGGGGGAGGTCTTTGGGGGCCACTCACCATCCCGCGAAATCCTTGGCTTTCCAGGCGTCAATGACATCCGCGATGTTCTTCACGGTGCGCCCGTCGGGCAGCTTCAGGTCATCGCTGGCGTCCCCGTTGAAGTTGCCACAAGGGGCACAGAGACGGTTGACCAAGGCGGCCCTTGCGGTCAAGGTCACCTCCCCGTTGGGGCTGAAGAGCACGTCCAACCCTGACGTGTGGGAGATGGTGACATTCCCTGCCGCCGTGCTCAAGGAAATGGCTTCAGACACCTCTGCCGGCAGGCGGGTGAAGAGACCGTTCACCTGCAGGGGTGAAAAATGCCAGAAATGGGTTAGAAATGCCCAACAACCCCGTAAAGTGACACAGCACAGATCAATGATATCGGTGTTGAAGTCTCCATGGGACCACATATTGCACTAAAGCAATAATCCCATTAAAACTTCATCAAGGAGATGAAGTCATTTAGTCATGAAGTCATCGAGTCATTTAGTCATGCTGGAGACTCTTGGGCAATATTTTGTCCCTAAACTGCAGTTGGTAAATATCTTTCTTTAGCCAAGTCTACCCAGCTCATCTTAAATGTCTCAACATCTAGCCCAAAAGGAGACCTTCGACCTCATCCTGAAGCAGTAATTTAAAATGGGCCAAAAATCTCGGGTTTTGCACCCAGAAGATAAACTAACTTTATTGATCGTCTTGAATTTAGGACTGAAAGGAAGAGCGGGTAAACCCCACCCAAATTCTGCCTCTTAATTTAATTCCTCATCTCTTTGACTACAAGGATCGTCCGTGCGTCCAGCTTACCCACACCTCCATGTTGTTATTCACGGTGATGAAAGCGTCGCGGAAGAAGACGAAGACGGCCACGGCGGCCGGGATGCCGTCGTCCCGACACTCGCTGACCTCCACCACCACCTTGAACCAGTTGGGCGACCGCTCGTCGCAGAGGGCGGCGATTTTGTAGGTGCCGCTGAAGGGGAGCCTCCCTCCGGCACCGTCGAACGTGGTCAAGAAGGCCCCCGGGGAAATCCGGCACCAGCCTTCCTGCTTGATGCACCTCTGCACCCCTTCCCGCGTGGCACAGACCTCGTCTGGGGGACACCGGGTGGCCTCGCAGATGAGCCCCCGGGATGGGTGGCAGTTGCATTTCGTGGAGCAGTTGTTGGAGACGACGGTCTCGCCAGCCTCGAAGGGAAAGGCTCAGAGGTGAGTCTGCATGGATGCCACCTCCAAGCTAACCCCCAAACCTCCCCACTTCAAAAAAGTCCCACAAAGAGGTAGAAAAACCATGAGAAATTTGGTGAAATTTGTGCAACTTAAATTAATCACCCTCCAGTCCAGCAGAGCAAAATAGGCACTTTAGGATGCTATTAATTGTATGATTTTGGACATGTGTCCTTAAAACGAAGTGGCCATTCACTTCACTGAAGACTGAGTCCCAAAATAAGTTGTGTTGACTAGACGGGACAACCAAGTTCCTCAAAGATTGAGCCCCCATATCCTTTGAATCATCTAATTGGGGCAACCTACCTCATTAAAGATTGAGATCCCAAACCAGTTGCATCATCTAGATGGCACAACCCACCTCATTAAAGATTGAGACCCCAAACCAGTTGCATCATCTACTTGGGACAACCCACCTCATCAAAGATTGAGTCCCCAAACCCGTTGCATTGACACAGTGGGACAATCTACCCCACCAAACCCCAATGGCATCAAGTAGATGGGACAACCCGCCCCACAGTCCTTCCTCAACCTGATTTCCACTAAAAACACCGAGCCTCGAGGGCCAAACTCACCTTAAAATACCGTCCCTGGTGCACGCAGCCGCATTGCTCCAAGGACACGCAGGCTTCTCCGTCGAAGAGGTACCCATCGTCGCACTGGCATCCCTCGAAGCACGTCCAGCTGCATGGGGCCGGCACGGAGAGGCTGGCACAGGTGAAGTCGCAGGTACGGGTGCAGAGCTCATAGTGGCTGTGGGGTGGGCAGGAGAGGGCTGGAAAAAAAAAAAAAAAAAAAAAGGAAAAATGACATTATTGCCCCCCAAAAAGTGACTGTTTTTCCTTGAGCCGGTGGGAGGTGGAAAACCAAAGCATAATTGATGGTCTTGGGCGTTTCTGGCAGCTCCAAAATGTGCTGAAGTCATCAAACCCTGCTTTTATCACCCAAATTAAAACGTCTGCATGCCACTAATCACTTCTGAAGCAAATTAGAGGGACCTCTGTTTCAAAATCTTTTGACATAAATATCAAAGTTTTGGAGGTAGTGAGCAGGAATTTCTTTCTTTCAGGGTATTTTGGGTGGGAAACAGGCCAACTGAAGCCCTCAAATGAGCTTTTTGGGTGAGGTTTGTAAACATTTCTAGGGTATATCATAGATCTGGGGGGGGGCTTTAGGCAAAAATCAGCATTGCACGATTTTATGCAGATCATTCATACATCGTCTTGGTCTGGACGGTAAAGGTTTGCCTCAAAAGTGGGGACAAAAAAGCCACAATCACAAAATTGGAGGGTTTTTCTGCAGGGAAATGTGGATTAGGGGGGGAAATAGGGCTTGAAGTGTCTCCGCAGGGATAATTTGGAGTACTTACGGCAAAAAGTCACCGTTCTCCATCCTCCAATCTCAGCCCCGGCCGCTTGGCAAGCAGTGGCGTAGGCTTGGAGGCTGTGGCACAGGGCATCCCGGGCACCCTCAGCGGCACAAACGTCGTGGAGGCAGTGGTGGAAATACTCCACTGGGCTCACCCGGTGGTGGCACGTCCCAAAAGGTCCCGTTGGGTCCCGGATGAGCCCGCAGGAATCACCAGCACCGTAGGGAGCAGTGGCGGAGGCGTCGCACACGGGGCACGCGTTGCCGTTGCAACCATCGGTGCACGCTCCCTCTTCCGCTGGCATCTTCCAGGAGGTGACAAATTCCTCGGTGCTCTTCGCCAGGGACCCCCCGGGCAGCTGGAAGTCGTCACCGGGGTCCCCGTTGAAGTTGCCACCCAACCCGCAGACGCGGCCCCGGTAAGCGTCGGGGATGGTGATGAGGAGGTAAGTGGCCGCGTTGTAGAGGAGCCGGAGGCCGGCGGCGGTCTGGAGGACGATGTTGTTCCCCTCTTGGCCGATCCGTAGCTTCCTGTCCTCCGTCACCAGTGGCAGTGTGAAGTGCTCCCCGTCCACCTGAGATACGGATGGAGCACGAGGTTTGCATTTGCACACCCACCCGGTGATTTTGCACACCTATGTGCACCGGAGGATTTTGTATGCATGCAAGCATGCACCTGCAAATTTCTTCCTGCACATATGCACCATTTTTTGCATGATTTTGCATGCCCCAGGGGCTTTGGCATGCCCTCGTGCACCTTGTGCATGAAACAGATTTTGTGTGCACACATGCTCCACAGGGTTTTGGTGTGATTCTGCACGCACTGGATTTTTCATGCATGCATTTAGCAGGGGATTTGGCGTGCACGCATGCACCAGGGGATTTTTGTTTTCCATGAGTGTGCACCAGTGGATATTGCACACACAAATGCACCAAGGGATGGGGACATCCCAGCTTCCCAAGGAGGGCGTTTTGCACGCACCAAAATTTTGCACAGACGTGTGCACCAAGGGTTGGGGACGTCCTGACACCAGTGGGGGGATTTTGCATGCAGGAAGGCTTTGCATGCATGAAGGGATTTTTGCATGCATGCACGGAGGGATTTGTGCATGCATGCATGCATGCACCAAGATTTTTTTTTTTAATGGATCCATGGATGCACCGAGCAGGGTGGTGCATTCATGCATGCACTAAGGGTTTTTTGTTGGTTTGCTTGTTTGCATTCATGCACGTGCAGAGGTGTTTTTTGTGCATAAATTAATGCATGGAGGTTTTTTTTGCATGCATGGATGCACCAAGTTTTGTGTGTGTGTGTGCGTGCATGGATGCACCAAGGGTTTTATTTTTTTGTGCATGCATGGATGCACTGAGTTTTTTTAAAAAACCTGCATGGATGCATCAAGGTGTTCTGTTGCATGCCTGCATGCACCGAGGCACGTAGCCCTCCCAACTTACCATCACCTCCCACTTCCGACCCCTCTCCATGCTGACCGTGTACCCGTGGATGGAGACGGCCACTTTCTTCGTCAGGGCCACGTTGCCCCGTCCGCTGACGTCGTGCTCCAGGAACACCGAGAAGTTGGCCAGCCGCTGCTCCGGCTTGCAGACCCGTGCCAGGACGTAGTTGCAGGACCCCTGGAGGTCAAAGGCTCTCCCGTCGAACGTCACGTAGTGCGGGTCGCCCGACACCACCAGCCGCCCGTAGCCAGCGGGGTAGCACCCCAGCACCCCGTCCTCCACTCGGCACTCCTCGTGGGCGCCGCAGGTGGCTTCCTTGCACTCCACCACCCCGTTGGCTTTGCAGATGCACCTCTCCCGGCACGAGGCGTAGAAATCCTCGCCCTTCTTGTAGTAGTGGCCCCGGTGCTCGCAGCCGCACTCGCTCGCCGGCACGCACTCGGCGCCGCTGAGGACGAAACCTTCATCGCAGAAGCAGCCTTCGGTGCACGGAGCTGACGCGCAGCCCTCGGGGCTGGCTCGGCCCCGGCACGTGGTGGGGCAGGCGTTCCCACACAGCTCGTAGTGGGAATGGCGAGGGCAGACAGGAGCTGCAAAAAGAAGGCAAGAAAAACCCAAAGTCCCACTCGGATTTGCAGCCAAAAGCGTCAGGGAGAGGATTTCTCTCATTGCACCGAGGCTTGAGGAGCAAATCCAAGCAAGTCTTTGGTGGGGGAGCATCATTACAGCTCCAAAGAGCAATGCAAACTTATTTTGCATTTCTCTTCCGTGCCTTGTGTAAGAATTTGGAGGAAAATAAGGATTTATTTTTCATTTTCTTTCCTTGTATGAAGGAGGGATTTGCAGTGCAATGGGGATTGATTTTGTACTTCGTTTCTTTGCATTAAGGAAGAATTTGGAGGGAAACAGGGATTATTTATTTTTTTTTCTTCCTCGCATGGAAGAACGTGGAGTGTAATATGGATTTATTTTGCACCAATGCATGAAGGAAGAAGAGTTTTGCTTTGGCAATGGGTTTGAGGGACTTTTCCCACATCTGTGATTGCATCTTAACTCATCATCTGGCCTTGGAGACACGGAGGGAGACGATATAGTAGTTGCACTGGGAGATGTCAAGAGTGGGGCAAACGAACCCAATTTTGGAGGCATTTTGTGTTCCCTTTGGCTCTAAACAAAGCCAAGGGCATGCAGTTGGGCTTGAACTCCTATTTTCTGTCCGAACAAGGGGAGAAACCTCCCTTCATCCCCACTCACCGCAGAAGGACGGCGTCCTCCACTCCTCCACGCCGGCGCCGTTGCTCTGGCACTCCGTCATGTAGGCGGCGATGGCTTTGCACAAGATGTCCCGGCGTCCTTTGTACTGACAAGCATCAAAAGCACAATCCTCCAGGAAATTCCCAGGGTTGACAACCCGGTGACAACTTCGGAAGGGTCCCCCAGCCCTGGCGATCACCCCGCAGTAGCCGTCGCCGCGGTAGAGCTGTTTCTGCTCTTCGTTGCACACCGGGCAATCCCCCACGCATCCCGCCGAGCAACCGGGGACATCTCCAACCTTCCAGCTGTCGGCCAGCTGGATTTCATCCTTGGCACGTTTTCCATCGCGGGCGATGAAGTCATCATCGGGGTTGCCGTTGGCGTTGCCGCAGAGGCCGCAGACGGCGCCGGCGTAGGCATCGGGGAGGATGACGCGGGCGTAGCTGTACCAATCGAAGCTCACCCGCAAGCCAAATTTGGTGCGGACAAAACCATGGACGCCGCTGTGGTAGAGCTCGAACTGGTCCTTCTGGGTGAACGGGAGCTCCACGAAGGCGCCGTTGAGCTGGGGAAGGAGGTAAAGAGGGTCACGGTGGTGTTGGGTTCACGCAACGCGCTCAAGATTAGGGTGTTTTTGCAAAGTTTTTCGCATGGGAAGGGTTTCTGGGGCTTTTCTGCAAAAACAGGGAGGATTTCTGGGCAAGTGCAAATCAGCCAAGATCTGAGCGTTCTTGCAAAACACCTTGCAGAAGAAGGGTTGCTGGCAAAAAGGCAGTGTGGGGGGATTTTTGCAAACCTTTTGCACCGGGAAGGTTTTGTGGCCAGATGCAAATCAGTCAAGATTTGGGTGTTCCAACGCAATGTTTTGCAAGGGGGGGGGTTTCAGGCAAAAGCAAATTGATTGAGTGTTTCTTCAAACTTGGGATCTGTGGGGCTTTTGTTAGTTTATTTGTTCACGAAACCTTTTGCATGAGGAAGATTTCCTGGAAGATGCAAATATGTCAAATATGGGATGTTTGGGGCAAACCCTTTGCGTGGGAAGTGTAATCAGACAGGTGCAAATCACTGAAGATTTGCATAAAAAGCAGTGCAAGGGGAAGGATTCCCAGGCAAAGACAAATTGCTGACGATGTGGGTGTACCTTCAAAACCCGTTGAAGAGGGAGGACTTGCGGGGAAAGGGCTCTCTCTTCCACTGAAGACATGATTACTCAGAAAAAAAATAAAGGAATGGTCACAGCACACCCTTTTCTGCAACACTTCAGCCAAAAACAAGGCGGGAATTGAACCTTTCCCAAACTGATTATGTCAGTTTGCAGGTGCCAGGGTAGAGAGGAATTTTTAACTCAGTAAGCCACATGGGACCAGAAAAAAAGGAAGCCAAAGACGTCAACCAAAGTGGATGCTTTTGAATGTGGAAGTATTTGTCTTATTATTCATGGATATTTGTTACTTGCTCAACTCAACAGAGCAAAAAAGGCCCATTTCCAGCACATCTAAACCAAGCTGTGTGGGTTGTGTTTTGTTTTGTTTTGTTTTGTTTTTCTTTTCCTATATTTTTTTTTTTTAGAAGAACTCTTAAGTTTTAAAAATAAAGTGTTGAAATCCAAACTAGCTGCTCAGGGCTCCCTCTGGAGACGGCAGACAGAAATTGATGCTTCCATCAAAGCGTGAATGAATTAAAAAAGAAGATTTGAGGGACGACGTAGATAATAAGTAGTTTGGATGCAGGTTGCAAGAGGTCCTTGGTGGCCACCTACCTTGACCTTGCGTGGATGCTCCTGGCTCATGCTGATGGTGTTTCCGTAGACCTCCAGCGTGACGGTTTTGGTGAAGGACACGGCTTTGCTGCCCCTGTTGTTGTTCTCCACCTTGACGGTGAAGGGGACCAGTGAAGGGTTCTGGGAGCAGAGGGCAGCAAACTGGTAGATGCACGTCCCTTGGAAGTCATATTTCAACCCGTCGAAGGTGGTGTAGTGAGGATCTCCCGTCCCGATGCAGGTGAGGAACTTGTTTGCCTGGCAGCTGGGGACACCACCAACCACGGTGCACTTCTCGTGGGCCTTGCACCCAGACTTCTTGCAAGTCACCTTGCCCCCCGCCTCGCATCGACACCGGCTCTGGCAGCTCCCGTCCTCCCAAAACTCCTCCTGGACCTTGTAGGAGCGGTTGTTGTAGGAACAACCACAAGACTCTGCCGGGACGCACGCGTCGTCGTGGAGGACGAAGCCCTCGTCGCACTGGCAGCTCACCGTGCATGGCTTGCTGCAGGACGTGGGGGCTTTGGGGTGGGCGCAGGTGGCAGGACACGCCGTCCCGCAGGTCTCAAAGTGGCTGTTTTGGGGGCATCTCTGAGCTGTGGGGATGATATTGGAGAAGATCTTAAAAAAAGGATGAGATAAGAAGCTTCCTGAGGCAGAGGGACATCGGGCTCCTGCATCAAGTTGATGCCTATGAGCAATTTGGGGACCCCAGGATATCCCATGAGGACAGCTCTTGAAAAATCTCAACATTATTCTGCATGTTATGGACATCTGAAATCAGATAAGACAGATTTTGGGGTGGTTTGGCATGAAAAGACCAACACAACCCTTCCCCAATGCTGGAGATGTTGGCCAAGTTGATGCCTACAAGCATCAACTTGGTGACCTGGGCAGCAATTCCCAGGCACCCACCACCAGAACCATGCATAAATCCCCCTTTTTTCTACCCAAAAATGCTTTGGAACCCCCCATCCAAGCTCACCACAGCCCTCCGTGTCCTGCAGTGTCCCTTGACCTCCACAATTATCCTGGCAGGAGGGATCTCGCCAGCTCTCAGCCCAATCCTCCACGCTGGCAGCCTGGGTGCCGTCGGGGAGTTTCATTTCATCCTCTGCATCCTCGTTGAAGTTCCCACAGAGCCCACAGGTAGCCCCGAAATAGCTGCTGGGTACTGCCACCATCACGGCCCAGTCTTCGTCATAGGTCACCTGCAGCCCAAAATCTGTTTGCAGGATGACCCTGCCCTCGTTTTGGGAGATTTGGATTTTCCCGTCCTTCAGGGTGGCCGGTAGTCTGGTGAGCTGGTCATTCACCTTGGAGGGAAGGAAGAGAAGAAGGACTAAATCTCAGTAAACTGTCTATTTTCCAAGAGTTTACCACCCCCAAAATCATATAAGGAAGAAAATTTAATTCCCAGACAAAGCAATTATTAGCCTAAACCAGAATTTTTCCTCACGCCCTTCAGATACTCAACAGGTTTTAGTGGCGAAAGGTAAAAAAAAAATGAAGTGTCTCCTGGGAGAACCATCTCCTTTGATTTCTGAGCTTAAAATCTCGTTTGTGTTAAAACCAGCTCTGCATTCCCAAACTTTGGGTAGGAGAAACCTCATCTAATCTTGAAAAATTGATTTATATCTCACCTAGGCTGCCTTTCTGGGGTAGATACCCATGGTTGGAGGATCACTTGGATAAAACTGACTTCACCCTGGAGTAGCTGCCCACACTTGGAGGCATGGATTAACACCTAAAAACTGCCCTTGTCTTGATTTGTAATGCAAAATTGCCCAGCTGTGTTTTTGATGGTTCTCCTCATTTTTTTTTGTTTTCAGTTTCGCCCACCACACTTCTACTTTCCACAAAAAGGCTTCGTCCAGAATAACTCTGCCACGGCCCAGAATAAAAAAAAAAAACACCTGGATTTTGCCACCTTCTCCCTTGTGGATGGAGATGTTGTAGCCATACACGAGGATATTGGTCAGCCACTCCTTGAAATTGCCTTCGCTCTTCTTCTCCTCCACAACGAAAGGCACCAGGGTGGGATCCTGGCCGCAATATTTGGCGACGGTGTAGGTGCAGCCCCCCTGGATGTCCACAGTCATCCCGTCGAAGGTGTGGTATTGCAGGGACTGCGACCCCATGCAGGTTCCCATGTAGTCGTGCACGCACACGGCCTCCCCCTTCTCTATTTTGCACGTCTCCTTCGCGCGGCATTTCATGGCCCTGCAAGGATCTAGAGGAAATTGCACACAATTAATCACGGGACCGACTTTTACGGATATATATGTGGCCTCAGGAGCCACACAAATGTCATTGTCACTGTAGATGGTCAACCAGATCACATTCTATTAAAGCAGGAATTTATCTTAGCTAGGTTTGACCACCCAAAACTTAGATTTGAACATCTGTGGTGATTGCTCAAGGCTTCTTTTATAGGCAACGTATTTACTCATAGAAGAAATATCCCCTCCCAAAACGGTCCCAAACCATGTTGGTTGAATTACCACTTTTCAGAGCTTCCCGTCTTTGTGCTACAAGAGAAAACACAAGTTTCACATCAAAGAGCCCATTTTTAAACACTTTTCTCATCATGAGCTCAGCATCTATTAGCTGCAGGGGGTTCAAAGGAAACATTAGAGACGCCCAATTCAGAGGAATAAATTCCGATGCGGTTTGGCCTTGTGTTGCAACCACACTTTTGATACGGGGGAGGAGGAGGGAAGTGAAAAGAGAGCAAGGAGAGGTGAGGGTGACAAAGGGACACTCACCACTATCACACACGGCCACCAACCCATAGGATTTCTGTTCCCGGATCCCCATGCTGAGCAACCCGAAGGGGGACGTCTTGTGCTCCACCGTGTGGACAGCAAATTGACCACCCAAGCTCTGCCTGACCCAGGAGTAGTCGGTGCCTGGGACAGGCTTCCACCCGACATTTCCCAGCGGCGTTTTGTTGAACATTATCCCAGCCGTCTCCGAGGTCTTGGCTATCAATATGGCATAATTATTGTACCCTTCCAGAGCGAAGATGTTGTAGGAGTGGCAGTAGCTGGAGACATCGGGGATGGTCATAAAAAACGGGTCGTAAGTGATAGAGTCTTTATTACCCCCGTCGGCAAAAAAAATGACCTGGATGCCGTTGTTGGCAGAGAGGTACAAAGAATTTGGGGCTTGGAGTCCGTAGAGCGTTGACCGGCCGGGCCGTAGCTCCCGAGAAGTTTTGCTTGCCCCGTGTTGAGACTCCACACGTGTGACTTGGGAGGTGGAGACGTAGATGATGTCGGATTGAGTGTCGAAAGGCAACGGGGGCACGATGAAGGTGGTGCCCCAGCTGGAAACGGGTTGGAGCTGCTCCACCAAATGGTCGCACTGGGTAAATCTGGCCAGGCAAGTGTGGCCGGTGAAGACGGCCACGGGTTTCTGCGCCACGATACGGGTGCCGGACATATCAGCCGGGCTTTGGAGCTGGGCTGCTTGGAAGGGCTCCAGTTTGATGGGGAGCACTGAGCCCCGGGGGTAAGACTGGCCTTGGTAGTTCACCGTGGCTTTGAGGTGCATGTCAACGGTGGTGGGCTCATCCCAGGCGGCCACCACAAACTCTCCGTAGCGGTCCGTGCCCACGTTGGGTGTCACAATTTGGTACTCCGTGCCCCAGCTGTCCACGGGGTACACCACGGTTGAGTCGGCCGAGGTGGGTTTCTCGTTGATGGCCACCAAGGAGATGGCGTTGTTGGCCCTCACCACCACGGTGTTGTCAAAAATTTTGCTCCCCACCATCTCGGCTTGGGGTGGGATCTTCACCAGGACGGTTTGCCCCGTGGTCACCTGCACCGTCATCCTCAAGCCTGGCTTCTTCATGGAGATGGTTACGGCCGTGAAGGGCGAATAACCCCTGATGAGCAGCTTGAAGTCACTGTTGAGGGACTGCTGCAAAGCATTCTGCATGAAGGCCACCACAAACTCTTTCCCCAGGTGATGAGGAGCCGATGCTGCAACGCTGAGCAGGTAAAAAACACCTAGAAAAGGAAAATTTGTCTTCATCACCCCCAAACTCAGATTTAGCAACCCAAGCTGGGGACCAAGGGTCAAGTTGGTGGCACCTGATTTAATCTTGGTGGTTAAGGAAGAGCAATTAGATGGATTTTCAAAGTGAAGGGATATCATTTTGGAGAAACATCAATTTTGAAGGACCGGAGATTAAAACAAATATTGATTTGAAGGCAACGATTTGATGAGCTATCGATTTGAAGGGATATCAAGTGGAAGAAGTGCCAATTTGAGGGTCCATAAATTAGAACAAATGTTGATTTGAAGGAATATAGGTTTAGATGACTTCCATTCGGATGAAAATCTGTTTGTAGAACAGATACCAACAACAGGTACCAACTAATTCATGGGGCAGAAATTGAATTTTTTGGATGGGTTTCACGTTGGATGGAGGGATTTGAGGAGTATTTGGGCTTTTTAAGGTATTCCTTTTCCTCTCAGAAAGGCCATGGGGGTAGAAATATGAATGGAGACAGTCCTGGCCAGGGCTGGGTTGCAACCAGAAGGAAAATTGCCCTATTTTAAACCAAACCACCCCAAAACATGTCTTGGGTGGGGTCTTTGCCCCTTGGTTTCCCTTCTACCTATTTCGGAGGGGTAATTTTCTCTCTTCTCAGCTGTGGCACAGGATGAGGGTGCGAGATGTGTCCCCTTGGACTGAAAAATCAGATTTTGAGGTGATTTTGGAGGGGATTTTACAGGTTCTGATGCATCCAAAACCGCTTGAACTCACCCCATAACATGGCGGTCCAGCCTCGCAGCGGTACATCGGCTTTTCTCTGTCCTGGGCTGCCATCCATGGCACTTCAGCTGCAGAAGGTGAGAAATCATTGAAAATGAACAAATCCTTTGAATTTTGTTACTACGTTCATTATTTCTACGCAGACCAAAAGTCTGGGCTTTATTGCACACTTGTACTCATCCCAAAATTCAACATTTTATTGCACGTCCATTCAAACATGTCCCAGACAAACAAAACAAATCAAAACAAAAAAATTGAGTTTTTCTTTTCACTCGCACACATCCCAAAAGTCTCCAAGTCTGTTGTATTCACACCTGTCCCCCAAATCTCCTTTTTTATCACACCTACACCTATACCTGTCCCCCAAATCTTCTTTTTTTTTGGCATTTACCTCCCCCACCCAAGTCCCCCCCTCACCTCCATTTGTTGCTTTACATGGACCTGGTTCCACACAGATTTTTACAAAATTCAAGCCCCCCTCTGAGCATATTTGCTTTTTTCTTCCTTTTTTTCTCTCTTTCCTTTTTCCCTGACTTTTTCATCTTTTTTTTTTTTTCCCTTTTCCCCTTTTTTTTATTTCCCCCATTTTTTCCCTTTTCCTTTATCTCTTTTTCCCTTTTCCCCCTTTCTTCATTTTTCCACCTTTTCGCTTTCCCCCTTTTTCATTTTTCCACCTTTTTCCCTTTCCCCCCTTTTTCTCCTTTTCCCCTCCTTTTCTCCCATTTCTTCCTTTTTCCTCCCTTTCTTCCTTTCCTTTTTTTTCCCCACAAAATCATCCTGGAAACAATTGAATTCAACTGCAGCCAGGATCAAACCCAAGGGTGGTAGCAGGGAGCGAGGATATCTGGGGAATTTTCAGCCAAATGTTCACATTTGGGGCTTTTTACAGCAAATATATATATTCCTATATTTAACTATATTGCAGCAGAGCCTTACCTGCTTCTGATTTTTATCCAGCCCCAAAGCGTTCCTTTCTGTCCTCAAATCCTTTCTTGCAGTGAATGATGAGAGTAACCCCAGGGCAGCTCCTCCCTTTATTACTTTTTGCAGAAAGGGGGAAAATATAAGACAAATGCAGACGACGCTGGGGGACCGACCCACCCAGTGCTTTGACATCATTTTTGGCGAGAAAAGAGGTGAAAACAGGAAAGAATGCATGGTTTTGATTAAGGCCAGGCTGATTCTGATTCACTAAAAAGGTCTTGGTTTAAAAAAAAAAAAAAAAGTATATTTTCTGGTGAAATTACCTCATAATTGGAAGGCGAGGGGTTTTGCAGAATTGGGATGGGACTAAAATGCAAAAAAAAAAAAAAAAAAGAAAAAAAAAAAGTCCAATCAGTGCAAAAAGGGGTCAAAAAAAAAAGTCAAAGTTAAAAAAAAAAGAAAAGGGAGGGAGGTGGGAATTTTTGCAAAAAGAGCTCATTTTTCTTTTTGCAAAGTATTAGGGGGGAGGATGACAAATTGGGGACTCAGGTGTTTTTTGAGGGTGTTTTGTGCACATTTGCATGTGGTGTGCGCACACTTAGGGTGTTGTGTGCTTGTGTGTCACGTTGCATGCATGCGTTGTGTTGCACGTTGTGTGCAAAAGTGCATTTTGCACATCCATGTGCAATGCACGCATCCAGCGTGTGCATGTGCATTCACAAACACGTGTGTTCACACGTGTTGTGCACATCAATGTTGTGTGCACACCTAGCATGTGTTGAGTTTTGTGTTGCATTGCATGTTCACATTCCCACAACCACTTTTTCTTTAGGGAAAAAATAATAATAATAAAAAAAAACACTTTGTCATTTCGGTGATTTTTTTCCCGTAAAATTATTATTTTTCTCCTAAATTAGTCATTTTGGCTATTGGCAGACTTCACGTCCCTGCATGAAAATGCCAAGAAATGGGGAAAAATTGAGGATTATAAAAAAAGCATAATGAAATCAGAGCATTTGGGAAATTTGTCTGTGTGTTTTGAGGGTTTTATTTTTGCACCCATTGTTGCTGCTCGGAGCTGCCAAATTTGGGGTTTTTCTTTTTTTTTTCTCTCTTTCTTTTTTTCCGAATTCACTTGAATTTTCTCTTTTTGCAGGCAGGGAGCGCTGGAGATCAGAAATAGACCCCTGATGCTCCCAGAGGCCAAAAGTCCTAAATTCGTGCAGAATGGTAAAGGGATGAGGCTGGAGGGTGGGGGGGATGCATGCATATAATACAAGGAACCATAAATTCATGCACGTGGAGTGCAAAAATCATAGATTTGTACACACAAAGTCAAAAAAAAAAAAAAAAAAACAACACATAAAATTGTGCACATAGACAAAAAATCATAGATCTGTTCACACACACAAAAAATAAATAAATATAAAAAGAAATTTGTTAACAAGGGGCTAAAAATACCCATAAATTTGCATATACAGACTAAAAAAAAAAAACACAAATGCACACACACTGAGGCCAAAATAAATAAATAAATAAATTCATGTACGTGATATTTAAAAAAAAACTAAATGCGTGCACACAAAGAGCATAAATTCGGACACATAAATTCCAAAAATCCCTAAATGCACACGGACACGTGAGAAATGGAGACGACACAGGAGCCACGATGTCTCGACTGCAATTTTATTGCTCTGGCAGAGGCTGTTGCACACGTTTGACAGGGGGAAAATGGGGACAGGAGCAATGGGGACAGTCCTTCTGTCCCAGTTGCATTGGTTTATCTGCAGGAAAAAAACAAGATTCATGCAAGCCGGAGTACTGGGGAAGATAATACCAATTTCCAAATCCTTACTTTTGCAATTCTCTTTTTTTTTTTCCTAGATTCACACCTCAAAAAAAAACAAAACTGACTCACAACCAGCAGTTGTTGCTGTCAGCGACCTTGGGCATCTCAGTGGGGACGCCCGTCACCTTGAAGTTATCCACCTGGAAGACCCAGCGCCCCGGGATGTTGACGTTGGAGGTCTTGGTGATGTTTATGACGGCGTCGGTGCGGGAGCCGGGGATGTTGTAGTAGTTGGTTTCATCTCCGCTGTTGAAGCCAGCCTAAAAATAGGAAAAAAAAGAAGGATTTGGGGCTTAAACACCACCCTACAGGGAATTAATTGTATGGGACAACCTGCTACTGTTGATGTTGTTGACCCCAACCTCCTACTGTTGGCGTTGTTGACCCCAACTTCCTACTGTTGGTGTTGTTGACCCCAAACTTCTACTGTTGGCGTTGTTGACCCCAACCTCCTACTGTTGGCATTGTTGACCCCAACCTCCTACTGTTGGTGTTGTTGACCCCAAAATATGTTATGGGCCCATCTCAGTTCTTGTCCTCTCCAAAAAGTTATGGGGCTGCCCTCTGTTTTTTGGCAAACCTGGTGTAGTTGGCCCACCAAAAATGGTGCAGGGCAACCTCCTACCTCTGGTCAACCTGATGTCTCCTCCAAGAATATTACGGGCTATCCACCTGGTGAACCTGAAGGTGTTCCTAAATGATGCTACAGGTCAACCTCCTCCCTTTTTCCTTGATTCCCTTCATCCCATTTCCCTCTGCCTTTAATTCAGCCCCACGTACGTGGGCCGGGGTCCCTCCGAGGCCTGTTTCGGCGTCACCACCGCTCGCCGCCCCCGTGGTCCACTGGATGTCCTTGTAGTTGAGGATGATGAAGGACGTCTCGGTGTTGGTGGTCAGGGCAGCTTGGAAGGTGTTCCCCTGGGAAAGAAAAGAGCAAATGACACCATCAGAAGAGGGATGAGCAGGTATGGATGGGACCCTGGCGCGTGTAAATGAGTGCAGACTCCTCGCCTAGACCCGTGCCAAGAGGCCATCTTGGTCAAGCCATGGTTATCCAAGCTGTTTTTTTCACATCCACCTCCAGAGAAATATTTTTGGTGCTCTACCAGAGCCTCTTTCTCTGCACGGGGTGCCCAGAGGGATGGTGTGGTGGAAAAGCTGACATTCCACACAGGAAAAAAAAAATGTAAATTAATCAAGGAGTAAAGGTTTGGATACAACACCTGCATGTCAGCACTTTGGGATGGTTGGGGAGCTCTTTGGGGTTTTGTGTGGATGTCCAGGGTTGGCAGGTAAAACGGGGGGACTGGGGGACACGTGTTCACCTCAAAAGGCACGACGGCAAATGAGAGGGTGGCAAAGGCCAATGGATGGGTCATAAGGCCAACAGATGGTTCATGAAAGCCAACAAATTGGTTGTGAAGGCCAATAAAAACAAACAAATGAGTCACGGGGTCCAACAAGTGGGCCATAAAGCCAATACGTGAGCTGTGCAGGCCAAGAAATTGGTCATAAAGACAATGAAAGGGACAAAATGGGGGATCTGAAGGCCAATGAATGGGCCACCAAATAGGTTGGAAAGGCCAGTGAGTGGACCTCCAGGCCAATGAGTGGATCTTAATGCCAATTAGTGGATCTTAAGGCCAATTAGTGGATCTTAAGGCCAATGAGTGGATCTTAAGGCCAATGAGTGGATCTTAAGGCCAATATAAGGGTCATGAGGCCAACAAATGGGACATGAAGGTCAACAAAATGGAGCATGAAGGCCAGCACAGAGGTCATAAGAGCAATGAATGGGTTGCAAAGGCCAAAGGTTTAGGCTTGTCTTTGGTTTAGGATGTCTTTGATCCTGATGACCAGTCTGAGGGCCTAATTCATTCTGCTTCCACAACACTTTTGCCCGTGTCCACGTGTTTCTCTGCATGGAGCGAGGTAGAATAAATTAATTTTTGCACATAGGACCTTGTTTGACCTTAATTGCGGACCTTACCTTGTTGGAGGTGGAGCCGTAGTAGGCCACGTGTTCCCAGGTGGCCACGAAAGCCCACGTGGCAGTGAAGGGGATGTCGGGGAAATATTGGTTGATTTGCTTGGTGATGAGCCCCAGCAGCTCCGGGTCCGTGGTCTCGCGGTAGAAGACGTCCCCTCCCAGCACGTTGTCCACGTCCCCCCAGTACGGCGCCACAAAGGAGCGCCCGTCGGCCAGGGGGAAGGGGTCGGGGGTGTACTGGTTGACCCGGCTGCCGAAAGAAATCACGCCGTTGTTGTTCACCTGCAAAAGAAACTGGATTAACGCCGGTGGGGCGGCAACCAGCTATGTTGGAGCCCTAATATGAGGTCAACTCCTTGTACTCTTGCTTGCAGGCTTCTAGAGATGGATGCAGGACCTGGATATGCTCTCACCAGCAAATTTTACAACTCTAGGACCATATTGGAGGTATTTAGGTCACTATTGACTCTACAGCTCTATCAAAAACAAGGGGAAGATGGGATGTAGCACAAGTCAACTTGGCCATACCCAAGGGTGTAGTGCTCCTCCAAGACCCACTAACCCTACAAGGATGCTTTGATGCACCAGAAAAACTCATATTAAGTCTTCCGTGGGTCACTCCCGTGGAAGAGTTGACTTCAGGGTGGGCCCGTGACAAAATGGATTGAAAAGGGGAGCAAAAAAAAAAAGAGGGAAAGATGGAAAATGGAGAGACATGCAAGGAAGACACACAAATTTTGGCTCACGTACATAAAGGGTTTGGTACTTTTTGTTATAGAAGGTGAAGGGCACGGCGAGGGACAGCTTCTTCGATGAACCGTCATCAAGTTTGGGGTTTTTGTGGTCTTTCTGGTCCAAACCATAGGGGTAGAACAGGGATGCTGCAGGAAGGCAGAGGTAGAGGTAATGCAGGACCAACCCCTGCCCCATCCACCTTGTACACCCCCACCCCAGCTCCTCCCAGCCTCATGCATTTTGGGGTGAAGCTCATCAGGTTTGGAACACATACAAAAAAATAATAATAATAAATTTGCATTTCCATATATCCATGAGAAAGCCCCACTCCCTTCCACCTTCCCAAACCAAAGCAGAAACAGCCACATTTTTGGGTGAGAATATCATCTATTAAAGTAAATCCCACTGCCCAAAAACTCACTTTCTTGCACCGGTTGGACGTTTACCACAGCTTCTGGAAAGGAGAGGGGGAAAATATTAACCACCACGTTTCCATCTAACAGCATCCCTGGAAGAAATCCCATTTTTTTTCCCCACATACCCAACAGCAGGAGCAGGAAAGTGAAGGACTTCATCCCAGCCCCTGCAAAAATGTAAAAATTCTGTAAATTTTTAATTGTAATGATTAAGCAGCCTGATGATGCTCTGTAGGTGAAAGGTTTCTCATTAAAATAACAGCCGGGCTTTTTTCATAGCAATTTTCACCCACAACACGATGAGTTATTTTGGTTGGTCCTCAAAGCATTGTCTGACCAAGAAGGCTTTTATTTTTATTGTTGAGGCAGTTGAGAAAAAGTAGATTTCACCTGCGCATTTCAACCTTTTAAATCCCCTTTTTGCCCCAATCTGGGGACTGAACCCATAGGAATCACTCCCTGGAGCAAACCTAGCCATAAATTGGTGGGATTTTGGTGAAAACACATAAACACACATTAAATAATAGTAGTAGTAGTAGTAGTAGTAGTAGTAATAATAATAATAATAATAATAATAATAATAATAATAATAATAATAATAATAATAATAATAGTTTTTTTGGATGGATGGAAAAAGAGAAACTGAGGCAGGGCAGAGGATGCATGATGTCATTAGGATGATTCGATGAGTATTTTGCAAAACAAACAGAACAATCCTTTTTTGCACCAAATCTGGTGCTTCCTCAGGAGCAGACTGCTCGGTTTATGCAATTTTAAGCAATTTAGAGAGGAATCAAGGGGGAGAAAAAATAATTCTCTTACCTCGATATCTCGTTGTGTCCCGATTTCACAATGGAAAGGCGAAGAGGGCTGAAAAGAGGGACTGACACGAGCGTGGCCACCAAGAAATGAGTTTTCCAGCAGATCCTGACCCTTCTTTTAACACGCAGCCCTCACGGCCTCCCTCTGCCATAAAAAAAAAAAAGCAGAAACGCGGTGGAATCTGCCAAATTTCTGCCCATCAAGGCAGCGTGGAGCCGCAGTCCCCTGGGATCTCAGGGGAAGATTTCGGGACCTGGGAGACACTTGGCTCCTCCCGATGTTTTTCATTATCCTACGTGAGGTTTTGGCAAGGAGGTGGAGCAGATGTGGGGAGGGGGGTGGTCGTTCCTGAGGACTCCCAGCTGGGATTTTTCCAACGAAAGAGGGAAAAAAAACACCATTTCAAAGGGTGCTGGGCTGCAGCTGGGGATGTTGTGCGCTCAGCGGGGTTTATTTGCCATAGCCAAAAAAAAAAAAAGAAAGAATGCTAATTGGGGTAGCCACAGGTTATACAATCAGTGCAATGTTCTCCATGGGTCTTGCACCCATTGCAATGTCCCGTGTTGGATCCTGCACCCATTGCAAGGTTCCCCATGGATCCTGCACCCATTGCAAACTTTCCCATGGATCCTGCACCCATTGCAAGGTTCTCCATGGATCCTGCACCCATTGCAAAGTTCCCCATGGATCCTGCACCCATTGCAAGGTTTCCCGTGGATCCTGCACCCATTGCAATGCTCCCCATGGATCCTGCACCCATTGCAATGTCCCGTGTTGGATCCTGCACCCATTGCAATGTCCCGTGTTGGATCCTGCACCCATTGCAAGGTTCCCCATGGATCCTGCACCTATTGCAAGGTTCCCCATGGATCCTGCACCCATTGCAAGGTTCTCCATGGATCCTGCACCCATTGCAAAGTTTCCCATGGATCCTGCACCCATTGCAAGGTTCCCCATGGATCCTGCACCCATTGCAAGGTTCCCCATGGATTCTGCACCCATTGCAAGGTCACCTGCAGATCCTGCACCCATTGCAAGGTTCTCCATGGATCCTGCACCCATTGCAAGATTTTCCATGGATCCTGCACCGATTGCAAGGTTTCCCGTGGATCCTGCACCAATTTCAAGGTTCCCCATGGATCCTGCACCCATTGCAATGCTCCCCATGGATCCTGCACCCATTGCAAGATTTTCCATGGATCCTGCACCCATTGCAAACTTTCCCATGGATCCTGCACCCATTGCAAGGTTCCCCATGGATCCTTCACCCATTGCAAGATTTTCCATGGATCCTGCACCGATTGCAAGGTTTCCCGTGGATCCTGCACCCATTGCAAGGTTCTCTGAGAATCCTGCACCCATTGCAAGGTTCCCCATGGATCCTGCACCCATTGCAAGATTTTCCATGGATCCTGCACCAATTTCAAGGTTCCCCATGGATCCTGCACCCATTGCAATGCTCCCCATGGATCCTGCACCCATTGCAAGATTTTCCATGGATCCTGCACCCATTGCAAGGTTCCCCATGGATTCTGCACCCATTGCAAGGTCACCTGCATATTTTGCACCTACTGCAGTGTTCCCCATGGATCCTGCACCCATTGCAAGGTTCTCTGAGAATCCTGCACCCATTGCAAGGTTCCCCATGGATCCTGCACCCATTGCAAAGTTTCCCATGGATCCTGCACCCATTGCAAGGTTCCCCATGGATCCTGCACCCATTGCAAGGTCACCTGCAGATTTTGCACCTACTGCAAGGTTTCCTGTGCATCCTGCACCCATTGCAAGGTTCTACACAGATCCTGCACCCGTTGCAAAGTTCCCCATGGATCCTGCACCCATTGCAAGATTCCCCATGGATCCCGCACCCATCACAAGGTTCCCCTGCAAACTTTTTTTTTTTCCAAGGAAAGCATTGCAAGGGTGAGGGAAACCAGCTGCTTATCTTCAGATCCTGGCTCACCATGTGCCCCAGATATCCTCATTTTCAGGAAACCCGGGGTTGTTTTGCAACTTGACCTCCTCGAGCCACGTGAGATCTCGGCAGCTCCTGCCCTATCCCCCTCCACAGGATTCTCTCGAATCAGCCAAAATCTGTCTTTTTCAGAGCCAATTCCTTTCCCCCCCGTGGTCCCGGGTGAGTTCTGCAAGAAGGTTCTCAGGAAAACACAGATTGGTCCCATCTGATTATAAAAAGGGAGGATTTGGGACCAACCCTGCACTTTTTTCCCCTCCATCCTCACGTTTCCATGGGCTTCGGGGAGAGCAAAGAGCTGCGCTGAGCCTATCAGTAAGTGGCTCCATTTTTAAGTGACTTTCTGCTCTTTTTCTTACATTTACGTTTCTCCTCATTCCCATCTTCATCTCCATCCCCGTCCCCATTGTTATCTTCATCATCAACCCCATCCTCATTGTTTTCTTCATCATCATCCTCATCCTCATCCCACCCTCATCCCCATCCCACTCTTCATTCCCATCCCCATCTTCATCCCCAGCCCCAGCTCCATCCTCATCCTCATCCCCATCTTCATCTTTATCCTCATCTTCATCCCCATCCTCAACCTCATCTTCATCCCCATCCTCAACCTCATCTTCATCCTCATCCCCAACCTCATCTTCATCTCCATCCCCACCGTCGTCTTCATTTCCATCATCATCATCCTCAGCCTCATCCCCATCCTCATCTTCATCCCCATCTTCATTCTCATCCTCATCTCCATCCCCACCCTCATCTTCATCTCCATCCCCAACCTCATCTCCATCGTCATCATCATCCTCATCATCTTCATCCCCATCCTCATCCTCATCCTGGGTTCTACTGGGAGCCCCTAATACATCCCGCATGAGCAAAATGAAGCGTCGGTGATACCTCCACCCAACCAGCAGGGGTCCCAGCTGGGTTAAATCAACCACAAATTAATTAAAAAGGGATTTATTTCCCCAACCCAAGCCCAGCCAAAACACCCGGTCCCTGTTGGTCCGATCAGTTGGGTGCTAAACCCAACGGACGTTGGGTGATGGAGAGGAACCCGCACCTCTGAGAGCATCTGCAGGTGGGCAGGGGGCTTGCCCCTGCACTTTGGCCCCTTTTTGTCCCAAATTTCAACAATTTGGGGGTGGATTCATCCATAGGAGGCTTGGTGGAAGGTTACCAGGTGGGTGGAGTTGATGGAAATAAGGGAAAATACGAGGTTTTGGAGGTGGCATCAAGAGGGACTTCAGGAGTTGGGTTGGACGTGGTGGCAATGGGGTGAGGGTGGGGCTCATCCCCCTAAAAAATTTAAAAAACATCACTTTGGGGTAGTTTTGAGCTAAGATGGGACATGGAGGTCCCCACTAAGCTCTTGCTCGACCCTAAGCTCATTTTTTTGCCTCTTTTTAACTTTTTCTTGGCGTTTTTTTATCCAGCGATGGCGATGGGCAGGATGTGGTGGCTCCCAGCCTGGCTGTCCCTGATGTGTGGTGAGTGATGATATGACCCTGTTCATCCAAAAAATGCCATTTTTCTGAGGATGGGGCTTGTTTGGGGGGAAATTGGTGCATTTCTGCAGTAAGAAACCCTTATTCCTTTTTTTTCTAAAAAAAAAATTATTTTTTTTTTTTCTCTGCAAAAATCTTTAGTTTGTGTCTTTGTCAGCAAAAATCCCTTATCACCTATTTATTCATTTTTATAAAAACAAAACTACATTTATTATCTGCTCCTTTTTTCCAAGAAAATCTCTTTACTCCCTTTTTTTTAGGGAAAAAAAAAAAATCCTTATCACCTGTCTTTCCCTTTTTTGCCAAATTTTCTTCACAAAAAAAAAAAAAGCCATCATCACCTGTGATTACTTTTTACTAAGAACCCTTATAACATATTTTTTATGAGGAAAAATAAAACCTTAACATCCTATTTTTCACTAAACAGCATGATCGTATTTTGGGTGAAAAGCCCTTGTTTCCCTAATTTTTATTTTTTTTTTTTTTAAGAAATAAGGTTTACTCCTTGTTTTGTGTTTCAGTTGTTGGAAAACACCTATTATCATCCATTTAGTGGTCGTTCCTTTCTTTTTTTTAGAAAAAAAAAAAAAAAAGGTCTTTGTTACCTGTTTGACTTCATAAGGGAAAAAATATCTAATACCCGATTTTTTATTTTTTTAGGAGAAAAATGCCCTATAAACTCCTTTTTTTAACCACAACACCCTTATATAACCTATAACCTGCTTTTTTTTTTTTTTTTTTTTTTTTTTTGAGCATTCCCCTATCACTTGTCCCATTTTTCAGAAATAGTTTTTTTTTTTACTACTTGAATTCTTTTTTGTTTAGAAAAATGCCCTAAATTCCTTTTTCCCACCCAACAGCCCTTTTTACTTCTTTGGTCTGCATGAAAAAATACAAAATAAATAAATAACTTATTCCCTGGGATTTTTCTTTCTTGGTTTAAAAATGTTCTCTTTACCTTTTTATTCTATTTAAAAAAAAAAAAAAAAAAAAAAGTCTTTTTCCCTTCTTTTCCTTTCCAGAAAATTAATTAATTAATTAAATATATATATAACCTGTTTATTCGGATGGGGGGAAGGTCAGGAAAATATGTATTGGTTTTCACCTAAAAGCCCCTTAAAACCTGTTTGATTTTCATCAAAAATCATTAAAATCATTTATTTGTTTTATTCTCAGCTAAAGGGCTTTTTTACTGTAAAAAGGTCCTTTTTACCTATTTTTTGGGGGAGAAAATAGCTATTACTAACTGTGTTAATAGGAATTTCAATGGCAAGGTTCTGCTGAAAATTTTTGGGGCTATTTTTGTTTTTCTGGTGCTTCCCCCTTGACTTTTCTGCTGCAGTCACTGTATTCAGGCAGACTTTATCCTCCTTGCCCTGAACTTTTAAACTTCAGTTTTCTTCAGCAAAATGCCGCTATTCTTCGTATTTTGGTTCTCAGGGCTCTGCGCTATAATTTATGCAGAAAACCCCATTCACTGCATGCTTTAAAAACTACGAGGAACAAAAAAGACAAAAATACACCTCAAAACTTGCTACTGCAATTTCTGCATCAAAACCTTTTGCTTTTTTAGTTTTTCTGAACTTCTTAACTGTATATTTTTGCAACAACAACAAAAAACCCTTTATTTCCTACTTCCCTACTTTCAGAAATTTCAGTTGCAATTTCTGCAGCAACAACAAAAACATTTATTTCCTATTTTTCATTTTTTCAGAACTTTCTCCTGCAATATTCTACTGGGAGGGGGGGGGAAATATTTTTTTTTTTTCTCCCAGAAATTTATATTGCAATTTCTGAGGCTGAAAACCCTTCTTTTGTATTCTTTAGAACCTTCTACTGAAATTTCTGCAGCTGAAAAGCCTTCTTTTCCTGGTTTTGGGTGTTTGGGTTCTTTTTTCTTTTTGTTGTTTTATTGGTGGTCCTTTTTTTTTGTTTGTTTGTTTGTTTGTTTTTTGTTTTTTTGTTAGAGAAATTTCTCTAGGAGCTTCCTATTTCTTCTAGGAGCTTCCTATTGCAAGTTTCTGCAACCAAAAAAAAAAGTTTAATTTTGGATTTTTTTTTTTTCTGCATAATTTCCTACTATAATTTCCGCAGCCAAACCCACCTTTTTTCCCCGTTTTTTCCAGGCCTTTCAACCGCAACTTTTCGCGGCAAGGAGTTCTTAGTCGCCCTCCCCCAGAACAACGAGGAAGCCACCCGCCCCAACATCAAGCTCCTCTTCACCTCCTACTTCGAGTCCACCCAAGTGACGGTGACGACGGGCGATGACACCTTCAGCAACACCGTCACCCTCAGGAAAGACGAGACGTTTTCCTTCTACGTCCCCGGCACCCTGGAGCTCATCAGGAGCCGGGTTTCACAAAAAAGCCTCTTGATCAAGTCCACCAAGGACATCTCCGTGGTCTTCACCAGCTCCAAGCCCTACAGCATCGGGGCCACCGCCGTTTTGCCCCTCGAAAAGCTGGGCACCGAGTACTACGTGGTGACGCCGGACGACAGCTCGAAAGACGGCTTGAAGGAATTCGTGGTGGTGGCCGGGAAGGCCGCGACCTTCGTCTCCATCGCCTTCAAGGGCAGTGCTTATTTCAGAGGGACGACTTACCCCTCCGGCTCGCTTCTCCGCCTCTCCTTGGACCCCTACCACAGCCTGCAGCTGCAGAGCACCGACGATCTGTCGGGCACCAAGATCACGTCGGACAACGCGGTGGCCGTCTTCAGCGGGCACACGTGCGTGAAGGTGCGCACGGACTGCGACTACGTGGTGGAGCAGCTCCTGCCCGTCACCGCCTGGGGGAACACCTACATCGTGCCCCCCAACCCGCTGCAGAAGGTCCACGATTACGTCTACGTTGTGGCGGCTGAGAAAACCTCCATTTCCTACCACCTGGGGGATTCAGCCTCCAGAAAGGACGTCCTGGCCGGCGAGGTCTACAGATTTGAGACGAGTCAAAATTCGCCGTTCTACGTGAACTCTTTGGCCTCAATCCAAGTGGTTTTCTTCTTCACCGGTGCCAGAAAAGGCTCGCTGAGGCAAGACCCTTTCCTGCTCAACATCCCACCCATCAGCAGCTACTGCCCGTCCTACTGGGTCAACAGCCTGAACGACTACAAGAACTACGCGCTCATCGTCGCCAAGAACACGGACACGCACTCCATCACTGCCAACCAGAAGACATTGAAGGGCTCATGGGAAGAAGTTCCCGGCTCGGATTTCTCCTGGACCATGCTCAGCATCAGCAAATCATTCGAGATCCAGAGCGCCGAGCACCACTCTGCAACCTTTGGGCTACTGGTCTTTGGCTTCAACAGTTACAGAGGCTTTGGCTTCACTGGTCTTTGTGCCACGCGTAAGTAGGGCTCAAGGCATGGTTATGTGGCCATGAGGTGGTGGCTTCTTGCTCTGTGGAACCACAGAGTGGTTGAAGTTGACCTCTGGAGGCCAACTGGTCCAACACATGCTCAAGCAGGTCACCCAGGATCACGTCCAGGTGGCTGTTGAAGATCCTCCAAGGAGGAGACTCCACCACCTTACTGGGTTGGAGCCGGTGCTCCATCACCTGCACAACGTTGTTCTTCCTGATGTTCACCTGGAACCCGTCGTGTTCCTGTGCCTGGGGGATGCTCTGTCCCATCATCCAGGTGTAATGATTCTTATCTTCATTAATACGATTAATATCTTCATATTTATATTATGAACATCATTAATATGAATATTACTGATATTAATATGAAGATATTAAACAGGACTGGACCCAGTATCAACCCTTGGGGTATTCCACTAATTATGGCCTCCAACCCACTGACCCTTCCGTGCTTTGTTCCCACCATTGTACCTTGCATCCCACTGGCTTTTCTCGTGGATGCTTCTGCTTTTTCTTACCATCTATTTTTTTATCTCAGCAACTTATTCCACGCTTTCCTGCGCCGACGTCATCTGCCAGGAGCAGGAGAGGTGCAAGATGGTGGAAGGAGTGCCCACGTGCATCCAGGAAACGTTCTCAACCTGTAGGGTCACCGGCGATCCCCACTACCTTACCTTCGATGGGAAAACCTTTGATTTCATGGGCACGTGCACCTACACCATGACCAAGACCTGCGATGAAGACCCAGACCTGCCCGTCTTCAGCGTCGAGGCCAAAAACGAGCACAGGGGTAACCCAAAAGTCTCCTACGTCGGTGTCGTGATCGTCCAAGTTTACGACATTACCATTACTGTGGTCAGGTCCGAGGATGGCTTTGTGAGGGTATGCATGATAAAAATTAAGAAATCTAAAAAATATCGTGGTGTTTTACTAGAATAACATATTTTCTGCGTGTATTGTGTGTATATTTCCACAACCATGAAGGCATTTCTTGCGTGGCAGGAAAATTGCCTTTGCCACCTTGGCCCTAGTGTGGGTGAAACCGATGCCATTTTCACATCTTTTGAAGGAAAATGGTGTTGCCTTGATCCCGTCTGGGTTTTGTTGTCCTTGGCTGATCGTCAGGTTTCTGCACAAGGAGGGGGGAAAATTGGGGATGGTGAAGTGGAGGGGAAATGCTGTCTTCTCGTGGTTTTTGTTGAGTTTGAGGCTCGCAACTTGCAAGAAAACACCTCGAAATTCAACACGTCTTGCATCTGATTTATTTCCCCGCCAGGTGAACAACCAGTACTCCCGCCTCCCCATCTCCCTGGCCCAAGGGAAGCTCCAGCTGCAGCAGAAGGGCAGGTCCGTCCTGATTAAAACCGACTTCCTCCTGAAGGTCCTGTACGACTGGGACGACCACTTGGTGGTGAAGATCCCCAGCGTGCTGGCCAACAAAGTGTGTGGGATGTGTGGCAACAGCAACGGCAACCCCCAGGATGATGTTCTCCTGCCCAACGGGGATACGGCCCAGAACACTGTGGATTTGGGCTGGGGGTGGAAGGTGTTGGATGAGAGCAGCGTCTGCTTCGACAGCTGCATCGGCGAGTGCAAGAGGTGCCCACGGGATGAGGCCAAAAAGTACAAGGTGGAGGCGTTGTGCGGGTTGCTCAGTCAAAGCTCAGGGCCCTTCCAGCGCTGCCACGCCGTCATCAACCCCAAAAACTATCTGGACAACTGTGTCTACGACCTCTGTGTCAATGACGGGCTCCATAACAAGCTGTGCCAAGCCCTGAAAGCCTACGCGGATGACTGCCGGGAAGAGGGGATCATTGTTGATGACTGGAGGACGCCGGCGCGTTGTCGTGAGTAGCTCCTGGTTGGCTGAAAATCGTCCCTTTGGGCGAGCGAGGTGCCGTGGTGCTAATTAGGGTGGGCGGAATTAAAGTGAGATGGGGTGGGAACGGGCAGAGAATGGGTATGAAATGGAAATTGCACCAAGGGGGATGGTTGTCCCTCTGAAGTTGGTCACTTTGAATTAGGCTGCATAAAATTGTGAGTTCCATGAAAAGAGGGCTAGAAAAAGTTATTAAGGCAAGTCCCCATAGAGGCTAGCAGAAGACCACGCAAAAAGCCCATAAAACCCACATGGGCTCCCATAAAGTCCATGTAGGAAGACCCAAAAGTCCACGTGGGCTCCCAAAAGTCCCTGTAGAAGCCCCATGAAGTCCATGTGGGCTCCCAAAAGTCCCCGTAGAAACCCCATAAAGTCCACGTGGGCTCCCAAAAGTCCACGTGGGCTCCCAAAAGTCCACGTAGAAGCCCCATGAAGTCTACACGGGCTACAGGATGCCCACAAGGGGCTACCAAAAGTCCCCGTAGATACTCTTACCATTCTGCTTCACCTCCTTACTGCCGAGGAGCAACCCACCCATTGCAAACGTGATGTCCCATCCCTTCAACAGCTCTATCCTGCCCGGAGAACAGCAACTACACGTCTTGCGGCAGCACCTGCCCCGCTACCTGCAACAACGCCGCGATGCCGGCCGACTGCGGTGCCTCGACCTGCGTGGAGGCCTGCGAGTGCCAGGAGGGCTTCGTGTTGGACGCTGGCAAGTGCATCCCCCAGGCCGAGTGTGGTTGTGTCTTTGAGGGCCGCCTCTACGGCCTCGGCGAGGAGTTTTGGGGTGACAACACCTGCACGAAGCGTTGCGTCTGCGACGCGGCCACGCGGACGGCCGTGTGCCGCAAGGCCAGTTGCCGTGCCCGGGAAGAGTGCCGGGTAGAGCAGGGCATCCAGGATTGCTACCCCACGAGCTATGGGAACTGCACGGCCTACGGCACCACTCACTACAAGGACTTTGACGGCGGGAGGTTCATCTTCCAGGGCACGTGCGTCTACCAGTTCACCGGGTTGTGCAAGAAGACCCAAGACCTGGTGGATTTCCAGGTGCTGGTGCAGAACGGCCAGCACAACAACCAACTTCTGTCCTCCATCGCTCTCGTCAAGGTCAAAGTCTACGGGAAAAGCATTGTGATCAGCCAGAAAGACCCCAATAAAATCACTGTGAGTTTGGCAAATTTTGTTCCATTTCTACATTCACTTCCTGCTCCTCACCCCAGCCTCCTTTTCCCATTTTCACTCTTCCATGTTCGTTCCTCATTTTTTCTCCCCTGTATTGGATAATGCTGAATATCCTTCTCCAACCATGCTGCTGATATCCAGAGCTACCAGGTCTGATTGCCCTGGTAAATTTAATTAATTTTAATTAATTTAGGCAATTAAATCAAGATTTAATTGCCTAAACATTAGGCCTTCATTGAAAGGTCTTCACCTGAACCAGGAGGTCAGTATGTGATAAGCCAAGGCACTGTTTATCTCAAAGATGGTGGGCATCTCTGCTTTGGGGCGGATGATTAGATCTGAAAAGTCTTCTAAATAACGTTTATATCTAAAAAGTCTTCTAAATAACTTCTAAATAATGAATAATGCTTTAGATGGTGAAATGGTAAAATTGCAGTTATCTGAGGCGGCATGAAAACACAATTTGTCTTTACAGATGGATATAGATTATTTATTTATTTATTTTTCTTTTGCCCCCAGGTCAACAACCAGTTGGCCAACTTACCATACCACCACAAGAGGAAGATCTCGGTCTACAGAAGCGCGCAGGACGCGGTGGTGGAGACCGACTTCGGCGTCACCGTCACCTACGACTGGCAGAGCCGAGTCACCGTGGTGGTGCCTGGCACTTACGCGGATGCCCTGTGTGGCCTCTGCGGGAACTACAACGGGGACACGAGCGACGACATGATGATGAAGGACGGTCAAACGACACTAAACCCCGACGCCCTCGGGCAGAGCTGGAAGGTGGCTGACGTCCCGGGTTGCATGGAGCTGTCGAAGGAGCAATGTCCCACCTTGCTGGAGGCCACGAGGCAGCAGGAGGTCGCAGAGAAGGGTTGCGGGCTCATCTCGAAAGTGGACGGGCCCTTCACAGCCTGCCACGCTCTGGTGGACCCCTTCAAATACGTCCAGAGCTGCGTGCATGATTTTTGCCTCTTCCCAGACCAAGAAGCGGTGGTGTGCCAGCAGATCAGCCACTACGCCGCCACCTGCCAAGCCGCCGGCGTCACCATTGGGAATTGGAGGACGGACGATTTCTGCAGTAAGCTGGGACAATTAAAGCATTTTTTTGCTTCACAAAGGGTGGTGAGCATCACAGGGAGCCCCAGTCCTGGGAAAAACCCATGTGGGGATGAACCAGAGGTCTCACTCGGTGTTTTATCCCACCCAAAGTCTGGCTTGGACCCGTTGTTGTTGTCTACAGCCAATGCACACCCTCATCCAGCTATACATGATTTGGTCCCAATAAACACCAAATTCTTGGCTAAAATGAGAGTCGAGGCAAATTGCCTGGGTTGCCTAGAGGTCAAAAATTTATAAAATGCACCAAAAGTCAGTATTAAGGGAGAGGGACCGGTGTCAAAACTCAATTAGGAACCTAACGTGGCAGCAATTGTGTTGCTTGAGGGAATAGTGGGGAAAAAATGGATTTAAATGGTTTAAAAACCCACCTAAAAGGGTTGAGACCTCCCTTATCAACATCTCTTCCCTCATGTCCACAGCAAGCAAGAGATGAGATTTAACCACGAAGGAACTGGGTGAAAAAATCCTACTTCTAGCCAACCTCATCTCTGGGCCCAACTCTTTCCAGTTAGAGGAAACCTCTTGGCTCTGTCCCGTAATTTCCTTGCTCCTAACGATCCCCCCTTTGTCTTGCGGCAGGTATTTCGTGTCCTGCCAACAGCCACTACGAGCTCTGCTCCCAGAGCTGTAGCCAGATCTGCAGCAGCATTTACACCCCGGTGAAGTGCCCCGAGCGCTGCCGGGAGGGCTGCGTGTGCGACGACGGCTTCGCGTTCAGTGGCGATGAGTGCGTCCCCATGGCCCAGTGCGGGTGCCTCTACCAGGACTTCTACTACAAGCTGGGGGAGACTTTCCACCCCACCAAGCAGGAGAAATGCCAGTGCCAGGACAACGGCTCCGTGCTCTGCGAAGAGGTTCCTGACACCGACGAGACCGAGTGCAGAGTTGTCGACGGCGTCACCCAGTGCCAATCCGACGCCCTTGGGACCTGCGTGGTCACCGGTGACCGCAGCTACGTGTCCTTCGACGGGTTGGCCTTCGAAATCCCCGGCGCCTGCTCCTACATCCTCACCGAGACCTGTGCCGGCGACGACAGCGTCCAGTCCTTCGTGGTGAAAATCGAGAAGGATTCCCGGCAGAAAAGGAAGGTCTCCACCGTCCAAGCGTTGTCCGTTGAAGTCTACGGGCTCACGTTGACCATGGCACGAGGCAAGACGGGAACAGTCATGGTAAGGAGGTAGTTGGTGGCCCAACGTGGGCGTGAACGTGCTGGTGGCAAAGTCTACAGCCTAATGTTGACTTTGGCATCAAGATGGAGGGGACACCCCAATATAGTCGGGCTTCATGCTCAATCTCGCCTTTGGTTGCAAGCTGATGGCAAAGTCTACGGGCTGGTGTTGGCTTGGGCATGAAGCAAGAACTGAACGGTCCAAGTAAGGCCAAATTTGGGGGTTCACCAATTTTTGGGTGCAAACACAAGAGATTCCAAATTTTTTCTTGATGGGGAGAAGAACTTACCTTTAACAGAAAGCCATTTTCATCCCCACTTCCCCTTCCAGTTGCAAACTGGGAGCCATAAATTAATAAAAACATTGATTAGAAGGTGCCTCCCTCGATGTTTTTTTGCTCCTACCCCCGTAGCCTCCCTCCCTGAGGTCTCACCATGGGATTTCTCTCTCTGTCCCAGGTGGACTCCATACTCTACAACCTCCCGGCCATCCTGAACGAGGGGCAGCTCCAGGTGCACCAACACGGGATGGGCGTCCTCCTTCAGACCAGCTTCGGCCTTGTTGTACACTACGACCTCCTCCACCACGTGAGGGTCACAGCCCCCCAGGGCTACAAGGGCCACCTCTGTGGGCTCTGTGGCAACTACAACGGGCAGCAAGAAGACGATCATCTCCTCCCCGATGGCCACAACGCCCCCGATGTGACCGCCTTCGGCTCGGCCTGGAAAACACCCGAGGTGGCTTGCGGTGACGACTGCTCCAAAGACGACTGCCCGGACTGCACGAAGGAGAAGGAGGAGATCTTCCAGAAACCCAACTACTGTGGCATCCTCGTGGTCCCTGAGGGCCCCTTTTCGTCCTGCTATAACACCATCAACCCAGCCCCGTATTTCCACGCCTGCATCCGTGACCTCTGCCTCACCGAAGGCAACACCAACGTCCTCTGCCAGAGCGTCCAGAGCTACGTAGCCACCTGCCAAGACGCTGGCGTCACCATCGAGGCGTGGAGGAAACCTTCCTTCTGCCGTAAGTGGGGGTCAGAGGTGGGAAACGTCCCCTGTGGTCTGGAATTCACACCCCGTTGGGAGGAATTGAAAGATCAATTCAGAGGGACAGCGTCTTGGCCAAGCGTCTTGAGAGCCGAAGCACCATCAAGGCGTGGGGTGATGCGAATGGTGGTGTTGGGGTGGGATGATGGGGGTGGCATGAAAATATTGGGAAAAGTCGATGTGTTGGGGCACGTTTTGAGTGGGAAGAGACTTGGCAAAGCCGATAAGATGCATTTTTATTGGCTTTGAGGGTGAATGGAAAAAGCCAACACAAGCACCAGCGGGGTGGATTTTCACCAAAAGTAGGGCTCCACTGTCTCTATCGGGTGCAATCCTGGGCTGCCCAACCTTCAGTTTGGGGACAATCTTCCTTTTTCTTCCAGCCTTGAGTTGCCCGGCCAGCAGCAGCTACTCCTTGTGCACCAACCTCTGCAGCAACAGCTGCGCGGGGCTCGTGGATGCCTCCAAATGCCCCCAAAAATGCACCGAAGGCTGCCGCTGCGATGAAGGGTACACCTTTGATGGGAACGCCTGTGTCCCCAAGGACAAATGTGGATGTTTTGTGGAAGGGATTTATTACAAGGTAGTCATGTCTTGAGGCTGGGGGATTTGGGGTTTTCTTAATCAATTTTATTTGGGTTTTATTCTTCCCGCCTGCATAGCAGCCTAGTGCAAGCGAGAACCTTCAAAGGCGATGGGCGTATGGCACAAAGCACCTTGCACAAAGAAAAACGCAAAATCTTCCCTCTGCCAAGTGATTCTGCTCCTTGTTATGAAGAAATCTGAGGCATTTTCACGTCTTTTCATCACTTTCCATAAAAGTGCTAGCATAGCCGTGGGTGCCTGCGGATAGATGCGATGCATTCCACAGCTGAAGGTGCTAAATAATAGATTTTTCCTTTAGGGAAGGTGAAAGAAGGCAGATTTTTTTTCCCAGACTCCTTCCTTGCAACAAAAACAAGACATCCTTCAGCAATTTTGCCTTTTGCAAGCTGTATATTTGCTCCGGTAGATCTCAGTGCATGTTTTCCCCCTTTTGAGCACATTAAGACCAAAAAAGAGCACTCTTCCATGTCTCAGATGACCTGATTTTTCTCTCTGCAGGAGAACGTGGAAGAAACATTAAGTTCTTGCATTTTCCACATTTTTCTAGATATCTTAGTCACCCAAAATCAGCTTCTCTTGGAGCAAAACTAAATGGATAAACGGAAAGGAGGTGTTTTTTTTCCAAGAGGGAGGCAGTTTTTCTAATTTTCTAACAATGGGGGATTAAGAATCTGGTCCCTGGGTTCCATTTCCATATTTTTATGATTTTTTTTTTATGAATTTACACCTAATGGTTTGCTCTTCTCATCTCAACATTAACAACCTCTTGCCCTGCAGCCCCATGAGTCAGTCGTGCAGCACAACTGCCAGTCGAGTTGCATGTGCATCCCCGGCAAGGGCGTGACCTGCGAGAGCCACAGATGCAGCGATGACGAAAGCTGTGAAATTCGGGACGGGGTCTTGGGTTGCATCAACCAGAGTAAGGAAAAAACGGGGTTGTATGAGTTGGGGGGAAAGGGATCTCTGAGCCAGAGCAGATCCTGGGGCTGGTTGGGATCCGTGGATAAAGGTGCAGGACGAGGTGGGAACCCTACAGCAAGGGGAGATGGAGGCCACGGATCCCATTTCAACACTAAGATGCTCAGAAATGTGGTGGGAGAATTTTATAGAAATAAAAGGTTTCAGCAAAGCCAACTCTTTGCTTTGGGTCCACCCAAATATCCAATTTTAACCACCTTCTTGAAGGGCAGGAGGGATCTTGGGTAAGGACGGACCCAATCTTGATGCTTTTCTTTATGAAATGGGGGGAGAGAGAGCTGAAAAGGGGTGGATTTGGGCTCAGGGGTGGATTATTGTGCTCTGATTTGCATCTCAGAGCTGCCGAGCCCCTCTTAAAGCCCAAGGGGGGGAACAGAGGACGCTTGGTGGACCTCAAAGCCAGTGAAGACGCGTGGTCTGCGTGATGACACGGGACGTGCTCCTCACCAAAACATCCCCCCCCCAAGGGCATTTCTTCTCCTTCCAGACCCCTGCAAAGCCCTCCAGTGCCGGCCCAAGGAGACGTGCAAATTTGAGGACGGCCAGGCCAAGTGCGTCCCGTCCCTGGTGGCCAGCTGCTGGGGTTGGGGTGACCCCCACTACCACACCTTCGACGGGCTGGATTTCGACTTCCAAGGCACCTGCACCTACACCATGGCCGAATCCTGTGGGAGCGACACCAGGTTGGTGCCCTTCAAGGTGGAGGCCAAGAACAACATCCGAGGCGGGCTGAAGTCCGTCTCCTACATCAACTTGGCCAACGTTGAGGTCTACGGCCAACAAATCTCCATCCGTCAGAAGGAAGTGGGCAAAATTAGGGTGAGTTGGCTTAAAACGGGCAGGGTTGGCTTTTCTCCGTCTCCTTTCTCACCCGTCTCATCCCCGCCTCCTTTCCTATCCATCTCTTCCATCATGGGCAACATCTCCATCAAGGCGACCGTCATTTTTTGGCTGAATCCATCAAGCCAAAAACGTGAAGTTTTGAAATGTTGGGGTACAAGGGGAATTGCCTGACTCACACGGGGCAACGTGGGGTGGTTTTCTGCCCCCCAGGGAAGCCAAAAAGTGTGCAAGAAACCTCAGAGCAGGGGGGACACCTCCAGGAGGCTTGTGTAAATCGGGTAGGGCAAAGCCCAACAAAAGCAACTGCACGTGGATGCAAAATAATTGCAGAAAAACTAATTGTAATGCACCTCATCCCTAGGTGAACGGGGTGCTGACCCTGCTCCCGGTGAGCCTGGAGGACGGCAGGATGGAGCTGTTCCAGAGCGGGCTCACCGCCGTGCTGGAGACCGATTTCGGCCTCCGGGTGACGTACGACTGGAACTGGTACCTGCTCATCGAGCTCCCCAGTAGTTACTACAAGCACACCTGCGGCCTCTGCGGCGATTTCAACCTCAAGCCGGAGGACGACATCCCCCAGCAGAGCGAAAACCTCGTTGCCTCCATCGTGGCTTGGGCTAAAGGCTGGAAAGTCCCCGACGACGACCCGTTTTGCTGGGATTTCTGTGAAGGCGACTGCCCCGTGTGCGAGGAGGAGAAGAAGGAGCTGTACAGTGGCAACCAGTACTGTGGCCTGATCAAAAAAAGCTTCCAGGGGCCCTTCAAGGCTTGCCACGAGGTGGTCAAACCCCGGGATTTCTTCCGCAACTGCCTCTACGACGTGTGCATGAGCGACGGGGCGAAAAGCATCCTCTGCAAGGCGCTGGAGGCTTATGCATCCACCTGCAAAAAGCAAGGGGCCGTGGTGCACGACTGGAGGACACCGTCGGGCTGCTGTGAGCAACGGGCTTCCTCCTTGCCCATGCACTTTTGCAAAACAGGGGGAATATCCGGCATGGGATGACGCATGCAAAGTGCTTGGCGTGTTTGCAAGGGGGAATATTTAGCTCTGGGGTGGTGCTTGCAAAATAATCGGTGCATTTGCAAAAGTTATGCATCCAGGGAGGGTTGCTTGCAAAGTGTGCTCGCACAATGCAATATCAGTCCCCAGGAGAACACGTGCAAAGTAGTCGGGGTGCTTGCATGCTGCATGCAGCATCCCCAAATGAGTATTGCACCGTGGAAATGCAGCGAGCATTTTGCAATATCCTCAGGACACCGCATGCAAAGCGCTCGTTGTGTTTGCACGGAGCAATATCCGTCTGCAGGATGCTGCATGCAACGTGCTCCGTGCATTTGCGTGGTGCAAGATCTGCAAGGTGTTGCGTGCAAAATGTTTGGTGCATTCACAAGGTGCAATGCTCACCCTTGGGATCTTGCATGCAAAATGCTTGGTGCATTCACAAGGTGCAATGCTCACCCTTGGGATCTTGCATGCAAAATGCCCGGTGCATTCACAAGGTGCAATGCTCACCCTTGGGATCTTGCATGCAAAATGCCCGTTGCACGTAACGCTTTGCAATGCATGCAACCCCACTGCATTTCCACCCAACCCCTCAGCCAATTGCCCCCCTTTCTCCTGCAGCATTACCCTGCCCGGAAAACAGCCACTACGAAGCTTGTGGCAACGCCTGCCCGGCCACCTGCACCAACCGGGACGCGCCCTCCTCTTGCACCCAGCCCTGCGTGGAGACCTGTGCTTGCAACCCAGGCTACGTCCTCAGCGGCGGCCAGTGCGTGGCGGTGGCCGACTGCGGTTGCACCCGCGACGGCCGCTACTACCAAGCCGGCGAGGAGTTTTGGGAGGACGAGACCTGCCATTCCCGGTGCAGGTGCGACCCAGTTTTGGGCATGGTGGTGTGCCAGGAGGCCAGCTGCAAGGCGGGCGAGCAGTGCGCCGTGGTGAAGGGCGTGCGGCGCTGCGTGGCCAAGGGCCGCTCCGTCTGCGTGGCCACCGGGGACCCCCACTACACCACCTTCGACGGGCGCCGCTACGACTTCATGGGCACCTGCGTCTACCAGTTCGCTGCCCTCTGCTCCGAAGACCCCACCCTTGTCCCCTTCGTGGTCACGGTGGAGAACAACAACCGGGGCAGCCGCGTGGTCTCCTACACCAAGGAGGTCACCTTGAAGGTCTACAACATGACCCTCAGCCTCAGCCAAGCAGACCCCCAGAAGCTCAAGGTAGGGCGGGGGAGAGGCATCCAGTTGCAGCAAGGCATCTGGTTGGGTCGCAAGCTCCTTGCGTGGCACCGGGGCAGCTTGCGGGCTCCTTGTGCGGTGTCCAGTTGGGTTGCAAGGTCGTAGAAATCCAACTAGACGTCATACAAGCCCGTTGCGTGGCATCCAGTTGGGTTGCAAGCTCTTGGTATGGCGTGTGGATGAGTAGCAAGGTCTTTGGGAGACGTCTAGTTGGGTGTCAAGGTCTTTGGGAGACGTCTAGTTGGATGTCAAGGGCGTTGGGAGAAGATTGGTTGGATGTCAAGGGCGTTGGGACAAGTCCAGTTGGGTGTCAAGGGCGTTGGGACAAGTCCAGTTGGGTGTCAAGAGCGTTGGGAGGAGTCCAGTTGGGTGTCAAGGGCGTTGGGACAAGTCCAGTTGGGTGTCAAGGGCGTTGGGAGGAGTCTAGTTGGGTGTCAAGGGCATTGGGAGACGTCTAGTTGGGTGCCAAGGGCATTGGGAGACGTCTAGTTGGGTGTCAAGGGCGTTGGGAGGAGTCTAGTTGGGTGTCAAGGGCGTTGGGAGACATTTAGTTGGGTGTCAAGGGTGTCAGGAGCCAACTGGCCATGGTTGCACGGCGTCCAATTGAATTTCAAGGTCATCATGAGCCATCCAGTTGCATTTCAAGCCCGTTGCACGGCATCTGGGCGGGCTGCACGCCCCTCGCGCGGCGTCCTCCTGCCCTTCCTCTCCCCCTTCCAGGTCAACGGGATCCTGGTGGACCTGCCCTTCAGCCACGGCACCCAGCTCCGCGCCTACATCAGCGGCGTCCACGGCTTCATCAAGACCGACTTCGACGTCATCGTCACCTTCGACTGGCACAGCTACGCCAGGGTCATCCTCCCCAGCACCTACTCGCGCTCCGTCTGCGGGCTCTGCGGCAACGCTGACGGGAACCCCGAGGACGACTTCGCGATGCCCAACGGCACCTCGGCCACCGACGAGGTCCGATTCGCCGACGCCTGGAAGGTGGCCGACGTCCCCGGCTGCTCGGCCGGCTGCACCGAGGATTGCCAAGTCTGCACCGAGGCGGAGAAGCGCGCCTACCGCGGCGACAAGCACTGCGGGGTCCTGGTGAAGAAGCAAGGCCCCTTCGCCGCCTGTCACGGCGCCATCGACCCGGCTCCCTACTTCGACGACTGCCTCTTCGACACCTGCCTCTACAAGGGGCACCAGGAAACCGTCTGCCGCGCCGTCAGCGCCTACGTCACCGCCTGCCAGAGCCAGGGGATTCGCGTCGAGCCGTGGCGCACGGCCGCCTTCTGCAGTACGTGGGGCTCGGGGCGGGGAGATCCGCTGGGGTTGCACTGCGGGGGTTGCAAGGAGGAATTGGGGTGTGCATGCATGGAGGGGGTTGGGTTTGCATGGAGGAATTGGGGTGTGCATGCATGGAGGGGGTTGGGTTTGCATGGAGGAATTGGGGTGTGCATGCATGGAGGGGTTTGGGTTTACATGGAGGGGTTTGGGTTTACATGGAGGGATTTGGGTGTGCATGCATGGAGGGGTTTGGGTTTACATGGAGGAATTGGGGTGTGCATGCATGGAGGGGGTTGGGTTTGCATGGAGGAATTGGGGTGTGCATGCACGGAGGGATTTGGGTTTGCATGGAGGAATTGGGGTGTGCATGCACGGAGGGATTTGGGTTTGCATGGAGGGATTTGGGTTTGCTTGGAGGAATTGGAGTGTGCATGCACGAAGGGATTTGGGTTTGCACGGAGGAATTGGGGCGTGCATGCATGGAGGGATTTGGGTTTGCATGGAGGCTTTGGGGTGTGCATGCATGGAGGGATTTGGGTTTGCATGGAGGAATTGGGGCGTGCATGCACGGAGGGGTTTGGGTTTCCATGCACAAAGGGATTTGGGGTCTACATGAAAAGTCTGGGGTTTGCATGCATGATTTGGGCATGATTTCTACAGGATTTGGGAATTGCGGGAAGGGATTTGGGGTCACGTTTCTGCAGGGTTTTGGAATTGCAGGAAGGGATTTGGGCTCACGTTTCTGCAAGGTTTAGCGATTGCAGGAAGGAATTTGTGGTTGCATTTCTTCAGGGTTTGGGAATTTCAGGAAGGGATTTGGGTTCACATTTCTGGGGTGTTTTGGAATTGCAAGAAGGAATTTGGGGTCACATTTCTGCAAGGTTTAGTGGTTGCAGGAAGGGATTTGGGGCTTGTATTTTTGCAGGATTTGGGAACTGCAGGAAGGTTTTGGGGGTTGCATTTCTGGAATGTTTTGAAATTGCAAAAAGGGATTTGGGACTCACATTTCTGCAGGGTTTTGGAATTGCAGGAAGGGATTTGGGACTCACATTTCTGCAGGGTTCAGGGATTGCAGGAAGGGATTTGGGCTCACATTTCTGCAAGGCTTAGGGGTTGCAGGAGGGGATTTGGGGCTTGTATTTTTGCAGGATTTGGGAACTGCAGGAAGGTTTTTGGGGTTGCATTTCTGCAATGTTTTGGAATTGCAAGGAGGGATTTTGGATTCACATCTCTGCAGGATTCCGGGGATTGCAGGGAGGGCTTTGAGCACAGACAGACGTGAGACCCTGCACCCGTTTTGCCCCCCCCCCCCCCCCCCAACTTGCAGGCCCCGTCTGCCCCCCGAACCAACACTACGAGCTCTGCGGCTCCTCCTGCCCGGCCACGTGCCAGGGCCAGACGGAGGACGAAGGCTGCGACGAGTCGTCCCCGTGCACCGAGGGCTGCTTCTGTGACGCCGGCTTCTTGCAGAGCGGCGACCGCTGCGTCCCCCTGGCCCGCTGCGGCTGCTTGCACGACGGCCGCTACTACCAGCGGGGCGAGGACTTCTTCTCCTGCCCCCGCTGCAGCCAGCGCTGCACCTGCAAAGGGGACGGGGAGGTGGAGTGCAAAGAGGCGAGCTGCGGCGAGGGCGAGACGTGCACGGTGCAGGACGGGGTGCGGGGCTGCTACCCCAGCAGCTGCGGGCGCTGCGAGGTGCTGGGCGCCGCGTCTTTCCGCACCTTGGACGGGCGCACGCTGCGTTTTGCTGGCTCCTGCACCTACACCCTGGCGGCGGCCGAGGATGCGGGTCCCGAGGTGGAGCTGGTGCCCTTCGTGGTGCGGGTGCAGAAGGATCACAGGGGGCCGGAGCCGCTCACCCAGCAGCTGCTGATCACCGTGCACGGCGTCACCATCAGCATGAGCCGGGGGAAGCAGTGGGAGGTGAAGGTGAGGGGCCGGGGGTTGGTGCAAGGGGTCCGTGAGCCCCCGAGGGTGCTGCTTGGGCTCCTGCCGCCCTGTCGTGGTCATGCGTGCACCCAAAGGTGCTGCTTGGAGGTGGAGAACTCGTGCATCCCGTTGCAGTGCTCTTGCAGCCCTGTTCTGGGTGCAACCCCATTTCAGGCTGCAGAGCACGCAAACCCCATTTTAGATGCAAACTCCCTTTTAAATGCAAATCTGTTTTAAATGCAAACCCCATTTCAGGTTGCAGAGCAGAGCATGCAACCCCCCCCTTTAGCTGCAACCCCATTTCGGCTTGCAAAGCGTGCAAATGGGGCTTGCATTTAAAATTCGGTGATTCCGTGGGGTTTTAGGTCGCAGAGCATGCAATCCTCACTTTAGCTGCAACCCCATTTCAGGCTGCAGAGCACGCAAACCCCATTTTAGATGCAAACTCCCTTTTAAATGCAAATCTGTTTTAAATGCAAACCCCATTTCAGGTTGCAGAGCAGAGCATGCAACCCCCCCCTTTAGCTGCAACCCCATTTCGGCTTGCAAAGCGTGCAAATGGGGCTTGCATTTAAAATTCGGTGATTCCGTGGGGTTTTAGGTCGCAGAGCATGCAATCCTCACTTTAGCTGCAACCCCATTTCAGGCTGCAGAGCACGCAAACCCCATTTTAGATGCAAACTCTCTTTTAAATGCAGATCTATTTTAAATGCAAACCCCATTTCAGTTGCAGAGCACGCAATCCTCTCTCTACCTGCAACCCCACTTCAGGCTGCAGAGGGCACGAACCCCATTTTAAATGCAAACCCTACTTCCAATGCAACCCAAACTTTCCCTGCAACCCCATTTCAAGCTGCAGACCGCCCCCCAAACCCCCTCAACCCCCCGGGATGCCCACCCTGACGCCCCCTTTTCTCCCCTTCCCCATTTGCAGGTGGACGGCGAGCGGCACCTCCTGCCCCTGACGCTGGCGGGGGGCGCGGTGACGGTGACGCAGGAGGGGGCCCACCAGGTGCTGCGGGCGCAGGGGGGGCTCAAGCTGCTCTACGACACCGCCTCCTACGTCCTGCTCACCCTCCCCGCCTCCTACCGCCACCACACCGGCGGCCTCTGCGGCAACTTCGACGGCGACGCCGCCAACGACGCCGCCGACCCGGAGGAGCTGGGGAGCAGCTGGGGCATCCCCGTCCGGGGTTGCACGCACGGCTCGCAGCCGGAACCCTGTCCCCAAAGCAAACCCGAGCTCTGCAGCTTGCTGGAGGACGAGACGGGGCCCTTCGGGGGGTGCCACAAGGTGGTGGCGCCCTGGGAGCACGCGGCTAGCTGCGCGCAGGAGGGCTGCGGCAAGGCGGGCGGCGCGGAGCTGTGCAGGGTCTTGCAGGCCTACGCCGCCGCCTGCCAGGCCGCCGGCGGGGAGCTGCAGGAGTGGAGGGAGGCAGCCAAGTGCCGTGAGTGGGCGTGGGGGGAGGCGGTTCGGAAAAGGGGGGAGCTGTTGCATGCAGCAGTTGTTTCGTCCCCTGGTTTGCACGCCGTTGCATGCAGAGGTTCTGCGGTTTGCACATGGTTGCATGCACTCTTCCTGCTGAGTTTGCTTGCAATTGAAAGCGCCAGTTTTGCAGAGTTTGCACACAGTTGCATTAAGCAGTTTTGCAGAGTTTGCACATGGTCACATGCAACAGTGCTTGCATATTTATTTTTTCTTTTTTCCCATGCCAGCAGCTGCATGCAGCAGCAGCTTAGTTCCCTGGTTTGCACGCCATTGCATGCAGAGGTTCTGCGGTTTGCACATGATTGCATGCACTTCTTTCTGCAGACTTTGCATTCAGTTGCATGTGCCAATTTGGCAGGGTTTGCATGCCACCGCATACACTTGTTCTGCAGGATTTGCACGTGATTGCATGTACTTGTTCTGCAGAGCTTGCATGCAATTGAACGCACCAGTTCTGTGGAGTTTGCACACAGTTGTGTGCTTCAGTTTTGCAGAGTTTGCACACAGTTGCATGCACCAGTGCTTGTTTGTTTTGTTGTTTTTTTTTTCCCTGTGCCAGCAGCTGCATGCAGCAGCAGCTTAATTCTGTGGTTTGCACGCCATTGCATGCAGAGGTTCTGCAGTTTGCACATGATTGCATGCACTTCTTTCTGCAGACTTTGCATGCAGTTGCATGTGCCAATTTGGCAGAGTTTGCATGCCACCACATACACTTGTTTTGCAGAGTTTGCACGTGATTGCATGTACTTGTTCTGCAGAGTTTGCATGCAATTGAACCCACCAGTTCTGTGAAGTTTGCACACAGTTGCATGCAGCAGTTTTGCAGAGTCTGCAAATTATTGCACGCACTTCTTCTGCCGAGTTTGTGTGCAGTTGCATGCAGCAGTTTTGCAGAGTTTGCACACAATTGCATGCACCAGTGCTTGTGTTTTTTTCCATGTCAGCAGCTGCATGCAGCAGCAGTTTAATTCCACAGTTTGCACGCAGTTCTGCAGAGTTTTCACACCGTTATCTGCAGAGACACTTGCATTTTTCTAAGAATGTGAGCAGTTGCATGCAGCAACAGCTTGCTGCCACATTTTGCACACATTACCGTGCAGCACTGCTTGCATATTTTAGTGCCAGCAGTTGCATGCAGCAGCAGTTTGGTTCTGCAGAGCTTGCAAGCAGTTGCACGCAGCAGTGACTGCATTTTTGCACGGGTCAAACCACTTGCAGGGGTTCCTGTTTGCAAGCAGCAGTGTCAAATGTCTGCAAGTGAGGAAGTGTTTGCATGCAGCGATGTAAATTTACTTTTGCTGATTTTTTGCATGGGGAAAACAATCGCATGCAGCAATTTTAAATCCCCACGAGGGGTCAAGCAGTTGCATGCTGCAGTTCTTTAGGCCTTGCAAACTTTTGCAAGGGGGAAAAAGGTGGCTGCATCAACAATTTGTTGGTATATGGAAAAATTTGCAGAGGGAAAACACCTTGCATGGAATTTGGGGGAAGCTTTTGCTAGGGAGGAGCAGCCTGCACGCAGCCCCGTCTTTTGGGCACGAACAAATCTTGCAACACATTTGGGTGCTTTTGTGGGGGGAGAGGAAGAAAATAAGCAAAAAATGGCAAAATTTGGAGCTTTTCTTTCTGCTTTTCCACCTGCCAGCGCTCTCCTGCCCTCCCGACAGCCACTACGAGCTCTGTGCCCGCACTTGTGACCAGACGTGCGCCAGCCTCTCCGCCGGCAGCAGCTGCACCAGCAAGTGCTTCGAGGGCTGCCAGTGCGACGAGGGCTTCGTCTTCAACGGGGGCGAGTGCGTCCCCATGGAGTCCTGCGGGTGCATGCACCGCGGCCGCTTCTTCGAGGTGGGTGCTGCTGGGTGCTCGAACGGGCGGCTTTGCACCTTTGTAGGTGCTGTGGGTGCTTGCAGCCTTGCAAAGGGAGTGGTGCAGCATTGCACGCCCTGTGGGTGCTTGCATTTTGCACGGGCAGCTTTGCACCACTGTGGGTGTTTGCAGCCTTTGCAAGGCAGAACCACATTGCTTGCTGCATTTCTTGCCTGTTCTCTGCAACTTTTGCAAAGCAGAACCCTGTTGCGTGCAGCTTTTTTCCCATTTTGCATCCTTTACAAGGAAAAAATGCTTACAGGCATCTTTCTTCTATTTTTGCACCCTTTACAAGGCGGAACCCCTCTGCATACTGCGTTTCTTTCATTTTCTTTGCAATTTTTGCAAGGCAGAACCCTGTTGCATGCAGCTTTTTTCTATTTTTGCACCCTTTGCTAAGGAAAAAAATTGTTTGCATGCATCTTTCTTCCATTTTTGCAGCCGTTACAAGGCAGAACCCCATGGCAAGCTGCATTTATTTCTTTTTCTCTGCACCTTTAGCAAGTCAGAACCCTGTTGCATGCAGCTTTTTTCCCGTTTTGCATCCTTTGCAAGGAAAAAAATGCTTATATGCATCTTTCTTCCATTTTTTGCACCCTTTACAAGGCAGAACCCCTCTGCATACTGCATTTCTTTCATTTTCTTTGCAATTTTTGCAAGTCAGAACCCTGTTGCATGCAGCTTTTTTCCATTTTTTCACCCTTTGCAAAGGAAAAATTTTGTTTGCATGCATCTTTCTCCCATTTTTGCAGCCTTTGCAAGCCAGAACCCCATTGCTTGCTGCATTTCTTTCATTTTCTCTGCACCCTTAGCAAATCAGAACCCTGCTGCATGCAGCTTTTTTCCATTTTTGCAACCTTTGCGAGGAGGAAAACTGCAGAATGCTTTTGCATGCAGCTTTTTCCCCTTTTTGTACCCTTTGCAAGGGGAACAACTGCTTGCGTGCATCTTTATCCCATTTTCACACCTTTAGCGAGTCAGAACCCCACTGTGTGCATCTTTTCTCAATTTTTTGCACCATTTACATGGCAGAACCCCATTGCATGCTGCATTTCTTTCCTTTTCTCTGCACCTTTAGCAAATCAGAACCCCATTGCATGCAGCTTTCTCCAATTTTTACACCCTTAGCAAGCCAGAACCCTGTTGCATGCATCTTCTTTTCATTTTTTTTCACTCTTTTCAAGGGCAAAAACTGCTTGCATGCCTCTTTCTCCCATTTTTTCACCCATAGCAAGGCAGAATCCCATTGCGTGCTGCATTTTTAGCCCCCCCAAAAGGATTTTACCACCCTAACCGCCCCCTTCCCGCCCCGCAGATCGCCGAGACCATCCTCTCCGCCGACTGCAGCGAGAGCTGCACGTGCCGGGCGGCGGGCGGCATGCTGTGCCAACCAGCCGGCTGCCCCTTCGGCCAAGTCTGCGGCACGCGCGACGGCGTCCGCGGGTGCGTGGAGCAGCCCGGCCGTTGCACCCTGGTCCCCGCCACCCGCTTCGCCTCCTTCGACGGGGCCACCGGAGCCACCATGGCCATTGGCAACTACGTGGTGACCTCGCTTTGCAACCCCGGCCATCCCCAGTGGTTCCGGCTCTTGGTTGACGTCGGGGAGGTTGAGGACCGGCCGGTCGTGGTGGCCCTCCACTTCTTCGGTGGTTCGTCTTTCATCACCATCAAGAGGGACAAGAAGATTTGGGTAGGTTGAATCCACCCCAAAAATCCCCCGCTGTCAGCCCGGCCCTTCATTGGAACCAAATTTGGTGGGTTTTCCATCAATATTTTGCAAGGGGCACCGGTTTCGTGCAAGGCTTCATCCCGCCGTCATCAGGAGATCTTCATCCTTCAGTTCATCCCTTCATTTTAACCCAAATTTCCTTCTTTCCACCAATTTACTCCAGGAGAAACACCCATGGGTGCCGCTCTTCACCCCACCATCATCGCAAGATGGTCATGTATTGGCCTGTCCCTCCATTTTAACCAAAACCATATTTTTTTTCACTGGTTTATTGCAAGAGAAGGACACCCATGTGTTGTTCTTCATCCCACCATCACCATAGGATTGTCATGCAGCTCTACCACCCATCATTTTTACCAAAATCGCCTTCTTTCCTCCAATTTATTGCAGAGGAAACGTCCATGGGTGCCATCCTTCATCACAAGATGTCCATGCATCGGTTTGTCCCTCCATTTTAACCAAATCAATGTCTTCTTCCACCAATATTGCAAGTGAAGGACCACCACATTTTGTCCTTCATCCCACCACCAAGAGATCTCCATGCAGCTGCCCAGCCCTTTATTTTGACCCAAAATGCCTTTTTTTTCCACCAATTTGGGGGGTCCTGGCCTCCATCCCAGCCGAAACCTCCGACCGGTTGACCATTTTTGAGGCCAAAAACACCACATAACTCAACTAAACCCCCTCAAATTTGAGGGATTTCACCCTATTTTAGGCTCCCCAAGAATGGTAGGGATTGAAAACCAATTCCTCAACTATTTCTCCCCAAAATTTGAGGTTAACTCATTGAGGCGTTGTGTTCTACCCCCTTCTCTCTCCTTCAGGTCAAAGGGGTCCCGGCCTCCATCCCGGCCGAAATCTCTGGCCTGTTGACTGTTTTTGAGGCCAAGAACACCACAAAACTCAACTAAAAGCCCTCAAATCAAGGGATTTCACCCTATTTTAGGCTCCCCCTCTATAATAGAGTGGAAGAACCAATTCCCCATATATTTCTCCCCAAAATTTGAGGTTAATTCATTGAGGCGTTGTGTTCTACCCGCTTCTCTCTCCTTCAGGTCAACGGGGTCCCAGCCTCCATCCCGGCCGAAATCTCCAACTGGTTGACCATTTTTGAGGCCAAAAACACCAAATAACTTAACTAAACCCCATCAAATTTGAGGGATTTCACCCTATTTTAGGCTCCCCAAGAATGGTGGGATGGAAAACCAATTCCTCAACTTTTTCTCCCCAAAATTTGAGGTTAACCCATTGAGGCGTTGTGTTCTACCCCCTTCTCTCTCCTTCAGGTCAACGGGGTCCCGGCCTCTATCCTGGCCAAAATCTCCAACTGGTTGACCATTTTTGAGGCCAAGAACACCACATGACTCAACTAAAAGCCCTCAAATCAAGGGATTTCACCCTATTTTAGGCTCCCCCTCTATAATAGAGTGGAAGAACCAATTCCCCATCTATTTCTCCCCAAAATTTGAGGTTAACTCATTGAGGCGTTGTGTTCTACCCGCTTCTCTCTCCTTCAGGTCAACGGGGTCCCGGCCTCTATCCTGGCCAAAATCTCCAACTGGTTGACCATTTTTGAGGCCAAGAACACCACATGACTCAACTAAAAGCCCTCAAATCAAGGGATTTCACCCTATTTTAGGCTCCCCCTCTATAATAGAGTGGAAGAACCAATTCCCCATCTATTTCTCCCCAAAATTTGAGGTTAACTCATTGAGGCGTTGTGTTCTACCCGCTTCTCTCTCCTTCAGGTCAACGGGGTCCCGGCCTCCATCCCGGCCGAAATCTCCAACTGGTTGACCATTTTTGAGGCCAAAAACACCAAATAACTTAACTAAACCCCATCAAATTTGAGGGATTTCACCCTATTTTAGACTCCCCAAGAATGGTGGGGAGGGAAAACCAATTCCTCAACTTTTTCTCCCCAAAATTTGAGGTTAACCCATGGAGGCGTTGTGTTCTACCCGCTTCTCTCTCCTTCAGGTCAACGGGGTCCCGGCCTCTATCCTGGCCAAAATCTCCGACTGGTTGACCATTTCTGAGGCCAAAAACACCAAATAACTTAACTAAACCCCATCAAATTTGGGGGATTTCACCCTATTTTAGTCTCCCCAAGAATGGTGGTGAGGGAAACCCAATTCCCCATCTATTTCTCCCCAAAATTTGAGGTTAATTCATTGAGGCGTTGTGTTCTACCCGCTTCTCTCTCCTTCAGGTCAACGGGGTCCCAGCCTCCATCTTGGCCAAAATCTCTGACCGGTTGACCATTTTTGAGGCCAAAAACACCAAATAACTTAACTAAACCCCATCAAATTTAAGAGATTTCACCCTATTTTAGGCTCCTCAAGAATGGTGGGATGGAAACCCAATTCCTCAACTTTTTCTCCCCAAAATTTGAGGTTAACCCATGGAGGCGTTGTGTTCTACCCGCTTCTCTCTCCTTCAGGTCAACGGGGTCCCGGCCTCTATCCTGGCCAAAATCTCCGACTGGTTGACCATTTTTGAGGCCAAGAACACCACATGACTCAACTAAAAGCCCTCAAATCAAGGAATTTCACCCTATTTTAGGCTCCCCCTCTATAATAGAGTGGAAGAACCAATTCCCCATCTATTTCTCCCCAAAATTTGAGGTTAACCCATGGAGGCGTTGTGTTCTACCCGCTTCTCTCTCCTTCAGGTCAACGGGGTCCCGGCCTCCATCCCGGCCGAAATCTCCGGCCAGTTGACCGTCTACGAGTCCGAGAACACCGTGTGGCTCTCCCAAAAATCCGCCGTCCTCATCGGCCTCAGCCCCGCCGGCGAGGTGACGGTGACGGTCCCCAAGGAGATGAGCAAGCTCCTCTGCGGCCTGTGTGGCAACTACGACGCCGACGCGGCCAACGACCTCCGTGGCCCCGATGGGGGTTTGGTGGCCAACATGGCGGCGGCCATGAAGGCCTGGAGAGCGCCCGACTTCACCCACGTGAGCGTCCCCCACGGGTGACAACGCTGGGAGGCTTTTTTTGGGGAGATTCGGGGCGATATTGGTAGTGTTTGGTTGCGGCCTTGTAGGCCGCAGTGCCGCCATCTTGGAGAAGGGCCCATGGGTTGGTCAAAACCCTTCAGATTAACCAAAATTGTCCTTTTTTTTCTACAAATTTTTGTAGAAGGAAGTAGCAACAGGAGTTGTCCTTCATCCCACCATCATCCTGACCCTTCAGATGAACCAAAACTGCCTTTTTTCCCCCAATTTGCTGCAAGGGAAGTCCGTAGAACTGCCATCCTCCACCCCTTATCACCAAAAGATATCCATGCAAAATTAACCAAAATTGTCTTTTTTCCCCACCACTTTCATGGAAGGGAAGCACCCAGGTGGGCTGCCCTCACCAGGAGGCACCAACCCCTTCATTTTGACCAAAATTGTTTGGTTTTCCCCCAGTTTCAAGCACAGCAGATATCTATGGGTGTTGCCAGTAGCCCGCTGTTCATCAGCCTGTCCCTTCAGATTTACCAAAATTGGCTTTTTTCCATCAGTTTCACACAAAAGAAGCAGTTGTCAGTTATTCTACTAGCAGCAGTCGGTCTTCATACATCAGCTCATCCCTTCAGATTAACCCAAAATCACCTTTTTCTCCCCATAAATTTAACGCAAGGAAAACCCCCACAGACTGTAGACCATATTAACCAAAATCCTATTTTCTCCCCCCAGAATCAAGCCCTTTGGGGTTTGCAATGAATGGCTTGGTTCATCAGCACCAAAAGGGGGAGAAACGGGGGGGAAGAGCCTAAACTGAGGTGGGGGGGAAATAAAAAGAGGAGAAAAAGAAAGAGAAAAGGGGATAAAAAAACTGAAAATGAGCAAAAGAACTGAAAAAGGGGTTAATTAATGTGGATTTTTCTCTTTTTTTCTTTTTTTTTTTTTTTTTTTAACCCAGTGACGCAGAGAGACAGAAATGTCACGCCTTGCCCCTGAGGCCACAGCATAACAAAAAGCCGGCTTTTAACCCAAACCAGGCCTTTTTCTCCCCAGAACTACAGGGTTTTGTTTTTGCAATAAAATGGCTGAAATTAAGGAGAAAAAAACAAAAAAAAAGTATTTTTTTTTTTAAAAAAAGGGGCAGGCTTAGGGTAAAAGGGGGTTGGGTGGAGGGGGGGGGGGGGACCGGATGCCTGGATCCCATGGGTGGGGGGGGGGGGACCCGGATGCCTGGGTCCCCCTGCCAGCCCTTTGGTGCCCCAGGCACCTCCTGTCCCCCCCCCGAGGTGTCCCCGTCCCCCCCCCTCAGTCAATATTTCCCGTCACGGCCACCACGTCATTGTCACCTCCCGTGGCATTGTCACCTCCCTGCCCATGGCCCCAGGGCACCCCCTTGGGGGTGGTGGTGGGGGGGGGGGGTGGCACCCGGACATCTGGGTCCCCTTGGAGGGGGGGTGGCACGTGTGTCCCCTGGGGGGGGGGGGGTGACAATTTGGGCCCTTGGGGGGGGGTGACACCCAGACATGTGGGTCCCCTGGGAGGGGGGGTGGCACCTGGGGACCTCTAGGAGTGGGGGGTGGCACTTGGGGACCCTGGGGGGTGACAATTGGGTCCCCTGGGGGGGTGACACCCGGACACTGGGATCCCCTTGGGGGGGGGGGGTGGCACCTGGGTCCCCTTGGGGGTGACAATTTGGTCCCCTGGGGGGGGTGGCACCTGGGTCCCATGGGTGGGGGGTGGCACCTGGGGTCCCCCGAGGGGGTGGCCACGTGTCCCTGTCCCCCCCCCCCAGTCCCGGATGCGTCCCCAGTGCCAGGAGGGATACTGGGAACCGCCACTGGCATCGCCCCGGGCCACCGCTGTCCCTCCCAGTATGTCCCAGTTGGCACCGGTTCCCACCCCCCCAGTTAACCTCAGGGTGTCCTGGCTACGTCCCAGTTATCCCCCAGTTTGTCCCAGTCCACTCCCAGTTATCCCCCAGTTTGTCCCAGTCCACTCCCAGTTATCCCCCAGATTGTCCCAGTCCGCTCCCAGTGGCCCCAGTTATCTCCCAGTTCACTCCCAGTGCCCCCCCCCCAGTGACCCATCCTCTTTCATTATGTCCCAGTCCTCCCAGTACATCCCAGTGATCCTCAGTAGCCCCAGTTCCTCCAAGCCCCCCCTCCCAGTATGTCCCAGTTCCACCCCCCCATGTCCCCAGTGCCTCCCAGTACATCCCAGTGTTCCCCACCCCTCCCAATACGTCCCAATTCACCCCTCCAGTCTCACCCCCAGCGTCCCCAGTCCCTCCCAGTATATCCCAATCCCTCACAGCACCCCCTCCAGTCCTCCCAGTCCCTCCCAGTTCCCCCCCCAACACGGTGTCCCCAATCCACCCTAGTGCCCCCCCTCCCCTTTGGCTCCCCCAGTCCCTCCCAGTACATCCCAGTGTCCCCAGTGCCGTGGGAACGGAGGCGGAACCGCCCCAGGGCTCTGGGAGGTGCCCCCCCCGTCCCCCCCGCCCCCCCCCCCTTGTCCCTGTCCCTTGTCCCCCGTCCCCTCCCAGGGGATAAATCAGCTCCGGGCCACCCCAGTGGGCACCAGCGGCACCATGGCACTGGGGTGAGTGGGGACACTGGGGGGGGACATTGGGGTTGGGGGGGGGGACAGGGACACCCTTGGGGTCACCCTTAGGGACAGGGACACCCATGGGGACAAGGACACCCATGGGGACAACCCCTTGGGACAGGGACACCCATGGGGACAGGGACATCCTTGGGGACACTTTTGGGGACAGGGACACCCATGGTGACACCCACAGGGACAGGGACACCCATGGGGATGGGGGACACCCATGGGGTCACCCTTAGGGACAGGGACACCCTTTGGGATGGGGACACCTTTGGGGTCACCCTTAGGGACAGGGACACCCATGGGGACACTTTTGGGGACAGGGACACCCATGGGGACAGGGTCACCCTTTGGGATGGGGACACCCATGGGGATGGGGTCACCTTGGGGATGGGGACACCCATGGGGACACTTTTGGGGACAGGGACACCCATGGGGACAGGGTCACCCTTTGGGATGGGGCACCCATGGGGACAGGGACACCCATGGGACAGGGACACCCTTGGGGACACTTTTGGGGACAGGGACACCCATGGGGTCACCCTTAGGGACAGGGACACCCATGGGGACAAGGACACCCATGGGGACACCCCTGGGGACAGGGACACCCATGGGGACACTTTTGGGGACAGGGACACCCATGGGGACAAGGACACCCACGGGGATGGGGACACACAGGGGACACCCGTGGGGACAGGGACACCCTTGGGGACACCCCTGGGGACAAGGACACCCTTGGGGACACCCACGGAACCGCCCCCCCCCAGGTCCAGGCAGATGAAGGCTGCCCCCGTCCTCCTCCTCCTCCTCCTCGGCCACACGGGTGAGTGCGGGGGGACCCCCGGGGACACGGGGGGGACACCCTGGGGACACGGGGGGGGCACCCTGGGGACACGGGGGGGGCACCCTGGGGACGTGGGGGGCACCCATGGGGCACCCGTGGGGTGTGGGAGGGTCCCAGGCCCATCTGGGGGGATACTGGGAGGTCCCAGAGCCATACTGGGAGGTCCCAGGGCCATACTGGGAGGTTTTAAAGCCATACTGGGAGGTTTTTAAAGCCATACTGGGAGGTCTCAGTGTCATACTGGGAGGTCCCAGAGCCATACTGGGAGGTCTCAGAGCCATACTGGGAGGTGCTGAGGTGACACCGGATGTCCCAGAGCCATACTGGGAGGTTTTAAAGCCATACTGGGAGGTCTCAGTGTCATACTGGGAGGTCCCAGAGCCATACTGGGAGGTTCTACAGCCATATTGGGAGGTGCTGAGGTGACACTGGAGGTCCCAGAGCCATACTGGGAGGTCCCAGGGCCATACTGGGAGGTTTTAAAGCCATACTGGGAGGTTTTAAAGCCATACTGGGAGGTCCCAGTGTCATACTGGGAGGTCCCAGAGCCATACTGGGAGGTGCTGAGGTGACACTGGAGGTCCCAGACCCATACTGGAAGGTCCTAGAGCCATACTGGGAGGTCTACGACCCATACTGGAAGGTCTGAGGCCCGTACTGGGAGGTGCTGAGGTGGCACTGGGGATCCCAAATCCATACTGGGAGGTCCCAGGGTGACACTGGGAGTCCCAACCCCATACTGGGATGGTCTCTGGGTGACACTGGGAGTCCCAAACCCATACTGGAATGTTCCCAAGGTGACACTGGGAGTCCCAACCCCATACTGGGAGGTCCCGGGGTGACACTGGGGATCCCAAACCCATACTGGGGAGTCCCAAACCCATACTGGGATGTCCCAGTGTAACACTGGATGTCCCAAACCCATACTGGGGAGTCAAGTGGTTACACTGGGGGTCCCAACCCCATACTGGGATGGTCCCAGGGTGACACTGGGGATCCCAAACCCATACTGGGGAGTCCCAAACCCATACTGGGATGGTCCCAGGGTGACACTGGGGGTCCCAACCCCATACTGGGGGGTCCCAAACCCATACTGGGATGGTCCCAGTGTAACACTGGATGTCCAAAACCCATATTGGGGAGTCAAGAGGTTACACTGGGAGTCCCAACCCCATACTGGGATGGTCCCAGGGTGACACTGGGGGGTCTCAAACCCATACTGGGAGGTCCCAGGGTGACACTGGGGGGTCCCAAACCCATACTGGGATGGTCCAGGGGTGACACTGGATGACCCAAACCCATACTGGGATAGCCCCGGGGTGACACTGGATGTCCCAAATCCATACCGGGGAGTCAAGTGGTTACACTGGGGGTCCCAACCCCATACTGGGGGGTCCCAAACCCATACTGGGATGGTCCAGGGGTGACACTGGATGACCCAAACCCATACTGGGAGGTCCCAGTGTGACACTGGGGGGTCCCAAACCCATACTGGGACGGTCCCAGTGTAACACTGGATGTCCAAAACCCATACTGGGGAGTCAAGTGGTTACACTGGGGGTCCCAACCCCATACTGGGATGGTCCCAAGGTGACCCTGGGGGTCCCAAACCCATACTGGGGGGTCCCAAACCCATACTGGGAGGTCCCAGTGTAACGCTGGATGTCCCAGCCCCAGACTGGGATGGTCCGAAGGTGACACTGGGGATCCCAAACCCATACTGGGATGGTCCCAGTGTAACACTGGATGACCCAAATCCGTACTGGGGAGTCAAGTGGTTACACTGGGAGTCCCAAACCCATACTGGGGGGTCCCAAACCCATACTGGGATGGTCCCAGTGTAACACTGGTTGTCCCAAACCCATACTGGGGAGTCAAGTGGTTACACTGGGGGTCCCAGCCCCATACTGGGAGGTCCCAGGGTGACACTGGGGGGTCCCAAACCCCTACTGGGATGGTCCCGGGGTGACACTGCGGATCCCAAACCCATACTGGGGAGTCCCAAACCCATACTGGGATGGTCCCAGGTGACACTGGATGTCCCAAACCCATACTGGGATGGTCCCGGAGTGACACTGGGGATCCCAAACCCATACTGGGATGGTCCAGGGGTGACACTGGATGACCCAAACCCATACTGGGAGGTCCCAGTGTGACACTGGGGGGTCCCAAACCCATACTGGGATGGTCCCAGTGTAACACTGGATATCCAAAACCCATACTGGGGAGTCAAGAGGTTACACTGGGAATCTCAAGCCCATACTGGGATGGTCCCAGGGTGACACTGGATGTCCCAACCCCATACTGGGATGGTCCCAGTGTAACACTGGATGTCCCAAATCCATACTGGGGAGTCAAGTGGTTACACTGGGGGTCCCAACCCCATACTGGGGGGTCCCAAACCCATACTGGGATGGTCCCAGGGTGACACTGGGAGTCCCAAACCCATACTGGAATGGTCCCAAGGTGACACTGGGAGTCCCAACCCCATACTGGGATGGTCCCGGGGTGACACTGAGGATCCCAAATCCATACTGGGAGGTCCCAAGGTGGCACTGGGGGTCCCAAACCCATACTGGGATGGTCCCAGTGTAACACTGGATGTCCAAAACCCATACTGGGGAGTCAAGTGGTTACACTGGGGGTCCCAAAACCATACTGGGGGGTCCCAACCCCATACTGGGAGGTCCCAGGGTGACACTGCGGGTCCCAACCCCATACTGGGATGGTCCCAAGGTGACCCTGGGGGTCCCAAACCCATACTGGGGGGTCCCAAACCCATACTGGGATAGCCCCAGGGTGACACTGGATGACCCAAACCCATACTGGGATGGTCCCAGGGTGACACTGGGGATCCCAAATCCATACTGGGGGGTCCCAAACCCATACTGGGATGGTCCCAGTGTAACACTGGGAGTCCCAAACCCATACTGGGATGGTCTTAGGCTGACACTGGGAGTCCCAAACTCATACTGGGGAGTCAAGAGGTTACACTGGGAGTCCCAACCCCATACTGGGATATTCCCAAGATGATACTGGTGTTCCTGGGCCACCCCCCCCCGGCCCGCTTTTTGTTTTTTTTTTGGGGTCCCCCAGGTGGGCGCCCCACGAGCGAGCTGCTCTACCCCTTCGGGCCGGAGGAGGGGGACGCGGCCACCCCCCGCGAGGACGACGGCATGAGCCCCGAAATCGCGCTGTGGGAAACCTTCTCCTTCTACGGGGTCCCCCACCGCTCCCTCTACGTGAGTGCCTGGGCCCCGGGGCATTGTGGGAAAGAGGGGGCGGGGCGCTTGGGGGGGGGGGGCGGGGGGTTGGGGACACCCTTGGGGACACTGTGGGTGGGACGCCGTGGGTTTGGGTCGCGTTGGTTGACGCCGTCGTGGGTTGGAGGCGCCGTGGTTGGGGACATCACGGGTTTGGGGCGTCATGGTTGATGACGTCATGAGTTGGGGACGCCGTGGTTGGGGACATCGTGGTTGGGGACACCATGGTTGATGACATCATGAGTTCGGGTCATCATGGTTGATGACGTCATGAGTTGATGACATCATGAGTTGGCGACACCATGGTTTGGGGACACCATGGTTGGGGACACCATGAGTAGGAGCCACCATGGTTGGTGACACCATGAGTTGGAGACGTCATGGTTGGGGACACCATGGTTGATGACATCATGAGTTCGGGTCATCATGGTTGATGACGTCATGAGTTGATGACATCATGAGTTGGCGACACCATGGTTTGGGGACACCATGGTTGGGGACACCATGAGTAGGAGCCACCATGGTTGGTGACACCATGAGTTGGAGACGTCATGGTTGGGGACACCATGGTTGATGACATCATGAGTTCGGGCCATCATGGTTGATGACGTCATGAGTTGATGACATCATGAGTTGGCGACACCATGGTTTGGGGACACCATGGTTGGGGACACCATGAGTAGGAGCCACCATGGTTGGTGACACCATGAGTTGGAGACGTCATGGTTGGGGACACCATGGTTGGGGACACCATGGTTGATGACATCATGAGTTCGGGCCATCATGGTTGATGACATCATGAGTTGGTGACACCATGGGTTGGGGACACCATGGTTGGGGACACCATGAGTTGGGCCACCATGGTTGATGACACCATGAGTTTGGGTCATCGTGGTTGATGACATCATGGGTTGGCGACACCATGGGTTGGGGACACCATTGGTGGGGACACCATGAGTTTGGGTCATCATGGCTGATGACATCATGAGCTTGGGTCACCATGGTTGATGACATCATGAGTAGGAGCCACCATGGGTTGGGGACACCATGGTTGGGGACACCATGAGTTGGGCCACCATGGTTGATGACACCATGGGTTTGGGTCATCATGGTTGATGACGTCATGACTTGGAGGTGCCATGGTTGGGGACATCATGGTTGGGGACATCATGAGTTTGGTCTGTCACGGTTGATGACGTCATGAGTTGGGGACGCCATGGTTTGGGGACACCATGGTTGGGGACACCATGAGTTGGGGACACCATGGCTGATGACATCATGAGTTGGCGACACCATGGGTTGGGGACACCCTAACTGGTTGCCACCATGCTTGACCACGCCGCCACCGTTGTCCCCCACCGTGACCGAGTGCCACCACTCTTGGTGCCCACCCCACCCCCCACCCCCCACCCATGGGTGCCACCAACTGACCGCCACCTCTCCCGCAGGTGAACAACAACGGGGTGGTTTCCTTCGGGACGGGGGTCTCCGAATTCACCCCCAACCCCTTCCCCTTGCCCGGCCACCGTCCCTTCGTGGCCCCGTACTGGGCCGACGTGGACACCAGACTGGGAGGGGACGTCTTTTACCGGCAAACCCGGTCCCCGGAGCTGCTGGCCCGCTTGACCCGCGAGCTGGCCCCCGCCGTGCCCCCCACCGAGGAAGCCCCCAGCCCCACTTGGGCCTTCGTGGCCACCTGGGACCGCGTGGCCTTCTTCGGAGCCGCCTCTGATAAGGTGGGGACGGGGGGGGGGGGACACGTGGGGACAAGGAGGGGACAAGGAGGGGAAAAGGAGGGGACAAGGAGGGGACAAGGAGGGGACAGGGAGGGGATGAAAAGGGGGGGGTGAGAGGGGGCACGGGGAGGGGGTGGGGGGCGGTGGGGGGGACGTCGGGGGTGGGGGGTGGGGACATGGGATGGACATGAGGCTGGATATAGGGCACGGGGACACAAGGGGACAACGGGGACACGGGGGGGGCAACGGGGAGAGGGACAAGATGGTGCCGTGGATCCGGGGACCACGGTGACACGGTGACAGGGTGACACGGTGACAGGGTGACACGGTGATGCGGTAACGCGGTGACAGGTTGATAGGGTGACACGGTGACACGGTGACACAGTGACATGGTAACAGGGTGACATGGTGATGTGGTGACAGTGACAGGGTGACAGGGTGACATGGTGACACGGTGACAGGGTGACAGGGTGACACAGTGACATGGTGACAAGGTGACATGGTGACAGGGAGGCAAGGTGACAGGGTGACACGGTGACAGGGTGACAGGGTGACACGGTGACATGGTGACAGGGTGAAACAGTGACACAGTGACAGGGTGACACGGTGACACGGTGACACAGTAACAGGTTGACATGGTGACACGGTGATGCAGTGACGCGGTGACAAGGTGACAGGGTGATATGGTGATGTGGTGACAGTGACAGGGTGACAGGGTGACATGGTGACACGGTGACACAGTGACAGGGTGACACGGTGACAGGGTGACAGGGTGACACGGTGACAGGGTGACAGGGTGACATAGTGACACGGTGACATGGTGACAGGGTGACATGGTGACACAGTGACAGGGTGACAGGGTGACGTGGTGACAGAGTGACAGGGTGATGCGGTGACATGGTGATGCGGTGACATGGTGACAGGGTGACACAGTGACATGGTGATGCGGTGACAGGGTGACAGGGTGACACAGTGACAGGGTGACAGGGTGATGTGGTGACAGGGTGACAGGGTGACAGGGTGACAGGGTGATGCGGTGACACAGTGACAGGGTGACAAGCTGACAGGGTGACACGGTGACAGGGTGACAAGGTGACAGGGTGACACAGTGGCATAGTGACACAATGACACAGTGACGGGGTGACAGGGTGACACGGTGACACGGTGACACAGTGACAGGGTGACATGGTGACAGGGTGACACGGTGACATGGTGACACGGTGACATGGTGACAGGGTGACACGGTGACAGAGTGACACAGTGACAGGGTGACACGGTGACAGGGTGACGCGGTGCCACGTGTCCCCGCAGGTGAACACCTTCCAGGCCGTGCTGGCCACCGACGGTGTCACCTCCTTCATCATGCTCAACTACGGGGACATCCAGTGGACAACCGGCATCGCCAACCAGGGAGACCCCCACACCGGGCTGGGGGGCGTCCCGGCACAGGTGGGGACAGGGGGACAGCGGGGGGGGGGGACAGCGGGGACACCCCGACCCCATGGGAGAGGTTTTGGGGAAGGAAAGGGGGTTTTGGGGGAGTTAAGGGGATTTGGGAAGATTTAAGGGAATTTTAGAGGAGTTAAAGGGGTTTGGGGGGAGTTAAGGGGATTTGGGGGGAGTTAAGGGGATTTTGGTGAAGTTAAGGGATTTGGGAAGATTTAAAGGGATTTGGGAAGAGTTAAGGGGATTTGGGGGGAGTTAAGGGGATTTTGGGGGAGGAAAGGGGTTTTGGGGGAGGAAAGGGGTTTTGGGGGAGGAAAGGGGGTTTTGGGGGAGGAAAGGGGGTTTTGGTGAAGTTAAAGAGGATTTGGGAAGAATTAAGGGGATTTGTGGGGAGTTAAGGGGATTTGGGGGGAGTTAAGGGGTTTTGGGGAGGAAAGGGGGTTTTGGGGGAGGAAAGGGGGTTTTGGGGGAGGAAATGGGGTTTTGGGGAGGAAAGGGGGTTTTGGGGAGGGAAAGGGGGTTTGGGGGGAGGGAAGGGGGTTTTGGGGAGGAAAGGGGGTTTTGGGGAGGAAAGGGGGTTTTGGGGGAGTTAAGGGGATTTGGGAAGATTTAAGGGAATTTTAGAGGAGTTAAAGGGGTTTGGGGGGAGTTAAGGGGATTTGGGGGGAGTTAAGGGGATTTTGGTGAAGTTAAGGGATTTGGGAAGATTTAAAGGGATTTGGGAAGAGTTAAGGGGATTTGGGGGGAGTTAAGGGGATTTTGGGGGAGGAAAGGGGTTTTGGGGGAGGAAAGGGGTTTTGGGGGAGGAAAGGGGGTTTTGGGGGAGGAAAGGGGGTTTTGGTGAAGTTAAAGAGGATTTGGGAAGAATTAAGGGGATTTGTGGGGAGTTAAGGGGTTTTGGGGGGGGTTAAGGGGATTTTGGGGGAGGAATGGGGGTTTTGGGGAGGAAAAGGGGTTTTGGGGGAGGAAAGGGGGTTTTGGGGAGGAGGGAAGGGGGTTTTGGGGGAGGAAAGGGAGTTTGGGGGGAGGAAAGGGGTTTTGGGGGAGGAAAGGGGTTTTGGGGAGGAAAAGGGGTTTTGGGGAGGAATAGGGGTTTTGGGGGAGGAAAGGGGTTTTGGGGAGGAATGGGGGTTTTGGGGGAGGAAAGGGGGTTTTGGTGAAATTAAAGGGATTTGGGAGGAGTTAAGGGGATTTGGGGGGAATTAAGGGGATTTGGGAAGATTTAAAGGGATTTGAGAAGAGGTTAAGGGGATTTGGAGGGAGTTAAGGGGATTTGGGAAGATTTAAGGGAATTTTAGTGGAGTTAAAGGGATTTGGGCAGGGTTAAGTGGATTTAGGGCAGATTTAAGGGGATTTGGGCAAAATCAATGGGATTTGGCACGGAATTAATAGGATTTGGGGCAGAGTGAAGGGGATTTGGAGAGAGTTAAGGGGATTGGGGCAGAGTTAAGGGGTTTTGGGGCAGAATCAATAGGATTTGGTGCACAAATCAGGGGATCTGGGGCAGAGTTAAGGGAATTGGGGCAGAATCAATGGGATTTGGGGTAGAATTAATAGGATTTGGGGCACAGTTAATGGGATTGGGGCACAGTTAAGGGGACTGGGGCAGAGTTAAGGGGATTGGGGCAGAATCAATGGGATTTGGGGCAGAATGAATAGGATTTGGTGCCTAAATCAGGGAATTTGGGGCAGAGTTAAGGGGATTTGGGGCAGAATTAATAGGATTTGGAGCACAATTGAGGGGATTTGGGACAGAGTTAAGGGGATTGGGGCAGAATCAATGGGATTTGAGGTAGAAATGATAGGATTTGGGGCACAATTAAAGGGATTGGGGCAGAGTTAAGGGGATTGGGGCAGAATCAATGGGATTTGGGGCAGAATTAATAGGATTTGGTGTCCAAATCAGGGAATTTGGGGCAGAGTTAAGGGGATTGGGGCAGAATCAATGGGATTTGGAGCACAATTAAGGGGATTTGGGGAGAGTTAAGGGGATTGGGGTAGAGTTAAGGGGATTGGGGCAAAATCATTGGGATTTGGGATGGACTTAATAGGATTTGGGGCAGAGTTAAGGGGATTGGGGCAGAATCAATAGGATTTGCTGCCCAAATCAGGGAATTTGGGGCAGAATTAATAGGATTTGGTGCCCGAATCAGGGGATTTGGGGCAGAATTAAGGGAACTGGGGCAAAATCAATGGGCTTTGGGATACAATTAATAGGATTTGGGCCGCCACTCATAGGTTTTGAACCCAAACCACCAGGAATTGCTCCCAACCACCCCCAAACCACCCCCAAACGGCCCCGATTCCCCTTCCCCATCCCATAACCCCCCCCAAAAAACCCCCCACTAAATCCCCCCCCCCCCCCCCAGGCCGGCTTCAACAGCGGGGGACGACGTCCACTACTACAACATCCCGGGCTCGCGCTCGCCCGCCGTGTTGGCCATAGGCCGCACCAGCAACGTGGGGGTCCCGGGGCGTTGGATTTTCCGCGTCGACGTCTTCACGGCCACCGAGCCCCCCCCCCGAGGTCCCCAAGACCCCCCCCCGGCCGGTGTCACCCCCCGTCACCAACCCCTCGGCGGCGGCGGTCACCGTCACCGCGACGAGCCGGGGACGAAGCACGGAGAAGGAGAAGGAGGAGGAGGAGGAGGAGGAGGAGAGGGAGTATCTCTGCTAGGGGTGAGGTTTTGGGGGGGGGATTTGGGGTCTGGGGGGGGTGATAAAGGGGTGTTTGGGGACGTTTGGGGACATTGGGGGTTTGGGGACATTTGGGTCACCTTGGGGGGGCATTTGGGGATATGGGGACAAGGGGTTGGGGACATTTGGGTCATCTTGGGGGGCATCTGGGGCATCCTGGGGGCATTTGGGGTCATGGGGTTTTTGGGGTCGGGGGCATTTGGGGGCCATTTGGGGTCCCTGAGGGTTTGGGGACATTTGGGTCACCTTGGGGGGGACCTGGGGATATGGGGACAAGGGGTTGGGGACATTTGGGGACATTTTGGGACTCCTGGGGGGCATCTGGGTCCTCTTGGGGGGCATCTGGGGCATCCTGGGGGGCATTTGGGGTCATGGGGTCTTTGGGGTCGGGGGTGTCCAGGGGGTGTTTGGGGACATTGGGGGTTTGGGGACATTTGGGTCACCTTGGGGGGGCACTTGGGGATATGGGGACAAGGGGTTGGGAACATATGGGGACATCTGGGTCATTCTGGGGGGCATCTGGGGCATCCTGGGGGCATTTGGGGTTATGGGGTTTTGGGGGTTAGGGGTGTCTGGGAGGTGTTTGGGGACATTGGGGGGTTGGGGACATTTGGGTCATCTTGGGGGGACACTTGGGGACATGGGGACAAGGGCTTGGGGACATTTAGGGACATTTTGGGACTCCTGGGGGGCATCTGGGTCATTCTGGGGGGCATCTGGGGCATCCTGGGGGGTATTTGGGGTCATGGGGTTTTTGGGGTTGGGGGTGTCCGGGGGGTGTTTGGGGACCCTGGGGGTTGGGGACATTTGGGTCATCTTGGGGGGACACTTGGGGATATGGGGACAAGGGCTTGGGGACATTTGGGGACATTTTGGGACTCCTGGGGGGCATCTGGGGCATCCTGGGGGGCATCTGGACTAATGGGATTTTTGGGGTTGGGGGTGTCCAGGGGGTGTTTGGGGACATTTGGGGGTTGGGGACATTTGGGTCACCTTGGGGGGGCATTTGGGGACATGGGGACAAGGGGTTGGGGACATTTGGTGACATTTTGGGACTCCTGGGGGGCATCTGGGGCATCCTGGGGGGCATTTGGGGTCATGGGGTTTTTGGGGTTGGGGGTGTCTGGGGGGGTGTTTGGGGACATTGGGGGTTGGGGACACCTGGGTCACCTTGGGGGGGCAGTTGGGGACATGGGGACAAGGGGTTGGGGACATTTGGTGACATTTTGGGACTCCTGGGGGGCATCTGGGGCATCCTGGGGGGCATCTGGACTAATGGGATTTTTGGGGTTGGGGGTGTCTGGGGGGTGTTTGGGGACACTGGGGGTTGGGGACATTTGGGTCACCTTGGGGGGGCACTTGGGGACATGGGGACAAGGGGTTGGGGACATTTGGAGACATTTTGGGACTCCTGGGGGGCATCTGGGGCATCCTGGGGGGCATTTGGGGTCATGGGGTTTTTGGGGTTGGGGGCGTCCGGGGGGTGTTTGGGGACATTGGGGGTTTGGGGACATTTGGGTCACCTTGGGGGGGCATTTGGGGACATGGGGACAAGGGGTTGGGGACATTTGGGTCCTTTTGGGGGGCATTTGGGGACATGGGGACATATTTTTGGGCCCCCCCCGTGTCCTTTCGGGGACCCCTTTCCTCTTGAGCCACCCGAAAATTTGGGGACCCCCACCCCCACCCCACACCCCCCCCCGATGTCCCCTGGGGGTTGGGGACCCCCTGACCCCCCCCCCCCAAAAAAATGTCCCCCCCCAGGAGGTCACCGGGGACACGTCACCGCGGCAGCGCCAATAAAGCCCCCGCCGAGCACCCCCCCGTGTGACATTTTTTGGGGGGGGGGGGGACACATTTTTGGGGTGGGGGGGACATTTTTGGGGGGTGGGGGGGGACACGGGGACACTTGGGGACAAGGAGGGGGGGGGGAGGGGACACCACCCCTGGCGCCGGGTGGCACCGCCGGGAGGGTGACGCGGAGGCGGGCGCGGGGCCAGGAGGAGGCGGCGGCGGCGGGGACGCTGGGGGAGGGTGCCTACAAGGGGTTTACTCCGGGTGCCTACAAGGGGTTTACTCCGGGTGCTACAATGGGTTTACAGCTTGCGGTACAAGGGGTTTACACCTTGTGTTACAACGGTTTTACACCTTGCACTACAACTAGTTTACACCTTGCGGTACAACGGGTTTACTCTGGGTGCTACAAGGGGTTTACTCCGGGTGCCTACAAGGGGTTTACTCCGGGTGCTGCAACGGGTTTACAGCTTGTGCTACAAGGGGTTTACACCTTGTGTTACAACGGTTTTGCACCTTGCACTACAACTAGTTTACACCTTGCGGTACAATGGGTTTACACCTGGCACTACAAGGGATTTACTCCGGGTGCTGCAATGGGTTTACAGCTTGTGCTACAAGGGGGTTACACCTGGCATTACAATGGGTTTACACCTGGCATTACAATGGGTTTACACTGGGTGCTACAATGGGTTTACTCTGGGTGCTACAATGGGTTTACAGCTTGTGGTACAATGGGTTTACACCGGGTGCTACAATGGGTTTACTCCGGGTGCTACAATGGGTTTACACCTTGTGGTACAATGGGTTTACAGCTGGTGCTACAACGGGTTTACACTGGGTGCTGCAAGGGGTTTACAGCTTGCAGTACAATGGGTTTACACCCGGAGCTACAACTAGTTTACACCTTGTGGTACAACGGGTTTACAACTGGCACTACAAGGGGTTTATTCGGGGTGCTACAATGGGTTTACAGCTTGTGGTACAATGGGTTTACAGCTGGTGCTACAACGGGTTTACACTGGGTGCTACAATGGGTTTACGCCTGGAGCTACAATGGGTTTACACTGGGTGCTACAATGGGTTTACAGCCTGAGGTACAATGGGTTTACACCTTGCACTACAACTAGTTTGTCTTGCACTACAACTGGTTTACACCTTGTGTTACAGTGGGTTCACATCTTGCACTACAACTAGCTTACACCTCGCACCACAACTAGTATCTTGCCCTACAACTACTTTATGTCTTGCACTACTACTAGTTTACACCTCGCACTACAACTAGTGTCTTACACTACTAGCGTTTTTCACTACTACCAGTGTGTATCTCACACTACAACTAGTTTACACCTTGCACTACAACTAGTATCTCACACTACAACTAGCTTACACCTTGCACTACAACTAGTATCTCGCACTACAACTAGTTTACACCTCGCACTACAACTAGTGCCTTACACTACTAGCGTTTTTCACTACTACCAGTGCGTATCTCACACTACAACTAGTTTACACCTCGCACCACAACTAGTATCTTGCCCTACAACTAGTTTACGTCTTGCACTACTACTAGTTTACACCTCGCACTACAACTAGTGCCTTACACTACCAGTGTTTTTCACTACTACCAGTGTGTATCTCACACTACAACTAGTTTACACCTTGCACTACAACTAGTACCTCACACTACTAGTAGTTTACACCTCGCACTACAACTAGGTGCCTTACACTACCAGTGTTTTTCACTACTACCAGTGTGTATCTCACACTACAACTAGTTTACACCTTGCACTACAACTAGTACCTCACACTACTAGTAGTTTACACCTCGCACTACAACTAGTGCCTTACACTACCAGTGTTTTTCACTACTACCAGTGTGTATCTCTCCCTACAACTAGTTTACACCTTGCACTACTCGTTTACACCCTGGGGGGGAGGCGTGGCCACGCCCCCTCGCCTGGCCACGCCCCTTTTGGTTGGCCACGCCCCCTCCAGGTGAGGCCACGCCCCCTCCCCCTCCAGTCCTGTTCCTGTTTTGGTGGTGTCGGTGCGGGAAGGTGAGTGGGGGGGGGGGGGGGCACCGTGGGTGGGGGGGGGGCACCCATGGGTGGGGGGCACCCTGGGGTGGGGGGGGGCACCCTGGGGGGGGCACCCATGGGTGGGGGTCTTTTGGGGAGGGTAATTCGGGGGGGGCACCTTTGGGGGGGGTTCTTTAGCGAGGGGGGGGGGCTGGGTGCTACGGGGGGGGCACCCATGGGTGGGGGACACCCTGGGGGGGGGCACCCATGGGTGGGGGTCCTTTGGGGGGGGGTAATTCGGGGGGGGCACCTTTGGGGGGGGTTCTTTAGCGAGGGGGGGGGGGCTGGGTGCTACGGGGGGGGCACCCATGGGTGGGGGGGACCCTGGGGGGGGGGGCACCCATGGGTGGGGGTCTTTTGGGGGGGGCACCTTGGGGGGGGGGGGGGGGCTTTTGGGTGGGGGAGGGGCAGCTGGGTGCTATTGGGGGGGGTTGGGGGGGGCACCCATGGGTGGGGGGGCACCCCGGGGGGGTCATTTTTTTGGGGGGGGGGGGGGGAGGGACAGTTGGGTGCCCCCCCCTCCCCCCTCCCATTCCTCCCAGTTGCCTCCCAGTAACGCCCCAGTAAGGAATTCGCCCGCCGGGCGGGTGACTCACCGCCCCTCCCCCACCCAAGGGTGCCTTTTTTTTTGGGGGGGGGGGGGGGAGCGATGGGTGCTGGGGGGGGGAGGGGCACTCAAGGGGTGCCCCTCCCCCCCCCCCCAGGGGTCAAAGGTCACCATGGGGGGGGGGCGGCGCGGGGGTGCTGGTGCTGCTGGCTGCAGGTACTGGGGGGACTGGGAGGGACTGGGAGGGACTGGGGAGCACTGGGAGGGATTGGGGGGGATTGGGAGGGGGTTGGGGGGGACTGGGGGGGGGACTGGGAGGGACTGGGAGGGACTGGGAGGGACTGGGGGGTTTGGGGGGGACTGGGAGGGGATTGGGGGGGAACTGGGGGGGGGACTGGGAGGGAACTGGGAGGGCATTGGGAGAGGACTAGGGGGGGACTGGGAGGGACTGGGGGGGACTGGGGGGGACTGGGAGGGACTGGGAGGGACTGGGAGGGATTGGGGGGAACTGGGGGGGACTGGGGGGCACTGGGAGGGAACTGGGGGGGGATTGGGGGGGACTGGGAGGGAACTGGGAGGGGACTGGGAGGGACTGGGAGGGCACTGGGAGAAGACTGGGGGGAACTGGGAGGGGGCTGGGGTGGAACTGGGGGGGATTGGGGGAAACTGGGAGGGGCTGGGGGGGACTGGGAGGGAACTGGGAACGACTGGGGGGGCTGGGGGGGAACTGGGAGGGACTGGGAGGGATTGGGGGGGAACTGGGCGGAACTGGGAGGGGGTTGGAGGGCACTGGGAGGGAACTGGGGGGTTTGGGGGGGACTGGGAGGGGATTGGGGGGGAACTGGGGGGGACTGGGAGGGAACTGGGGGGGTTTGGGGGGGGTTGGAGGGGACTGGGGGGGCTGGGAGGGACTGGGAGGGATTGGGGGGAACTGGGAGGGAAGTGGGGGGCACTGGGAGGGAACTGGGAGGGGATTGGGGGGCACTGGGGAAAACTGGGAGGGAACTGGGGGGGGACTGGGAGGGACTGGGAGGGACTGGGGGGGATTGGGGGGGGACTGGGAGGGACTGGGAGGGGATTGGGGGAGAACTAGGGGGGACTGGGGGAGAACTGGGAGGGGACTGGGGTAACTGGGAGAGAACTGGGAGTAATTGGTGGGGAACTGGGGGCACTGGGTTTTTTCCCCCCCCCCAAACTGGTTTTTGCCCCTCCCAGTTCTTCCCCTGGCAAGAGGGAGCTCGGAGTCCCTGGGTGAGTTACTGGGATGAACTGGGATGAACTGGGAAGTGGGGAGGGGCTATATTGGGAATGGGGGGGGGCATACTGGGATATGGGGGGGATCATACTGGGAATTGGGGGGGTCATACTGGGATTGGGGGTGTCATACTGGGAATGGGGGGGCTGTACTGGGATTGGGGGGGTCATACTGGGATTGGGGGGTCATACTGGGAATGGGGGGGTCATACTGGGAATGGGGAGGGTCATACTGGGATTGGGGAGGGTCATACTGGGATTGGGGGGGTTCATACTGGGATTGGGGGGATCATCCTGGGAATGGGGGGGGTCATACTGGGAATTGAGGGGGCTGTACTGGGAATGGGAGGGTTGTACTGGGATTGGAGGGGGTCATACTGGGATTTGGGGGGGGGTCATACTGGGAATAAATGGGTCATACTGGGAACAGGGGGTCATACTGGGAATGGGGGGGTTATACTGGGAATGGGGGGCTCATACTGGGAATGGGGGGCTCATACTGGGAATGGGGGGGTCGTACTGGGATTGTGGGGGGTCATACTGGGATTGGGGGAGCTGTACTGGGATTGGGAGGGGTCATACTGGGAACAGGGGTCATACTGGGATTGGAGGGGTCATACTGGGAATGGGGGTTTATACTGGGAACTGGGGGGTTCATACTGGGATTGGGGGGTTTATACTGGGATTGGGATGGTCATACTGGGAATGGGGGTTTATACTGGGATTGGGGGAGGGGCCATACTGGTACCAGCAACCCTCTGACCCCTCCCCCCCCCCCCCCCAGATGCCACCAGTCCCTTCTATTACGGTGAGTGTGGGGACAGCGGTGTCCCCAAGGGGGGGGGGGGGAGGGGACACGATGTCCCCTCCCCCCCTGTCACCGTGTCCCCTCCCCCCCCCCCCCCAGACTGGCACCAGTTGCGGGTGGGGGGCCTGGTGGTGGCGGCTGTCCTGTGTGTCACCGGCATCGTCGTGCTGCTCAGTGAGTGTCCCCAAATTGTCCCCAAATGTCCCCAAGATGTCCCCAAATTGTCCCCAAGGTGACCCTAAGTTGTCCCCAAGGTGTCCCCAAAGTGTCCCGAAGATGACCCCAAATTATGCCCAAATTGTCCCCAAGTTGTCCCCAAAGTGTCCCCAAATTGTTCCCAAGGTGTCCCCAAATTGTCACCAAATGTCCCCAAGGTGTCCCCAAAGTGTCCCCAAATTGTCCTCAAAGTGTCCCCAAGGTGTCCCCAAGTTGTCCCCAAGGTGTCCCCAAATGTCCCCACAGTGTCCCCAAAGTGTCCCCAAGGTGTCCCCAAAGTGTCCCCAAAGTGTCCCCAAGGTGTCCCCAAGGTGTCCCCAAAGTGTCCCCAAAGTGTCCACACGGTGTCCCCAAAGTGCCCCCAACATGACCCCAAATTATGCCCAAATTGTCCCCAAGGTGTCCCCAAATTGTCACCAAATGTCCCCAAGATGTCCCCATGGTGTCCCCAAGGTGTCCCCAAGGTGTCCTCAGGGTGACCCCAAATTATCCCCAAATTATTCCCAAAGTGTCCCCAAAGTGTCCCCAAGGTGTCCCCAAATTGTCCCCAAAATATCCTCAGGGTGTCCCCAAAGTGTCCCAAAAGTGTCTCCAAAATGTCCCAAAATGTCCCAAAAGTGTCCTTAAGGTGTCCCCAAATGTCCCCAAAGTGTCCCCAAATTGTCTCCAAGGTGTCCCCAAGGTGTCCCCAAAGTGTCCCCAAAGTGTCCACACGGTGTCCCCAAAGTGCCCCCAACATGACCCCAAATTATGCCCAAATTGTCCCCAAGGTGTCCCCAAATTGTCACCAAATGTCCCCAAGATGTCCCCAAATTGTCCCCAAGATGTCCCCAAGGTGTCCTCAGGGTGTCCCCAAAGTGTCCCCAAATTATCCCCAAATTATTCCCAAAGTGTCCCCAAAGTGTCCCCAAAGTGTCCCCAAAGTGTCCCCAAAGGTCCCCAAAGTGTCCCCAAATTGTTCCCAAGGTGTCCCCAAATTGTCCCCAAAATATCCTCAGGGTGTCCCCAAAGTGTCCCCAAAGTGTCTCCAAAATGTCCCAAAATGTCCCAAAAGTGTCCTTAAGGTGTCCCCAAAGTGTCCCCAAGGTGACCCCAAAGTGTCCCCAAGGTGTCCTCAGGGTGACCCCATGGTGACCCCAAATTGTCCCCAAATTATTCCCAAAATGTCCCAAAAGTGTCCTTGAGGTGTCCCCAAAGTGTCCCCAAATTGTCCTCAAAGTGTCCCCAAGGTGTCCCCAAGTTGTCCCCAAAGTGTCCCCAAATTGTCCCCAAATTGTCCTCAAAGTGTCCCCATGATGTCCCCAAGTTGTCCCCAAGTTGTCCCCAAGGTGTCCCCAAATTGTCCCCAAGTGTCCCCAAGGTGACACCAAGGTGTCCCCAAAGTGTCCCCAGGGTGTCCCCAAGTCACTGGGGGGGGTCCCTGTGTCACTGGGGGGTCCCGGTGTCACCTGGGGGTCCCCATGGGTGACATCGTGTCCCCCCCCCCATGCCTGTCACCTCTGTTGTCCCCCCCCCAGGTGGGAAGTGCAAGTGCCGGAGCAAAGCAAGGTGGGGGGTGGGGGGGGGACACTGGGGACATGGGGGGGACATTGGGGACATGGGGGGGTCATGGGGACATGGGGGGGACATGGAGACATGGGGGGGTCATGGGGACATTGGGGGGATATGGGGGACATGGGGGGGGCATGGGGGGGATATGGGGACAAGGGGGGGTCATGGGGACATGGGGGGACATTGGGGACATGGGGGGGACATGGGGACAAGGGGGGGTCATGGGGACATGGGGGGGACATGGGGGGGACATTGGGGACATGGGGGGGTCATTGGGACATGGGGGGACATTGGGGACATGGGGGGGACATGGGGACAAGGGGGGGTCATGGGGACATGGGGGGGCATTGGGGACATGGGGGGGACATTGGGGGGTTTTGGGGGGGACATTGGGGGGGTCATGGGGACATGGGGGGGACATTGGGGACAAGGGGGGGTCATGGGGGGATATGGGGACATGGGGGGGGACATTGGGGACATGGGGGGGTCTTGGGGGGGGACATGGGGACACACGGGGACGTCCCAACCCCCCCCCCATGACCCCCTCCCCCCACAGCCGCCACCGTCCCCCTCCGGAGGCGTCCCACCTCGTCGGCCCCGGTACGTGTCCCCCCCTGTCCCCCCCCCCACCCCAAAAAAAAAAAGGGACCCAGGTGACCTCAGGGGGGGGGACACCCCAAATTTTTTGGGGGGGGGTCCCAGGTTTCGGGGACCCCCATGACCCCCCCGTTTCTCCCCAGGAGCTGCCAGCTCGTGCTGAGGTGTCCCCAAACGTCCCCAACCCCAGGAGGGACGCGTGGAAGGGGGGGGGGGGGGGAGAATTTATTTGGGGGCGAAACCCCCCAAAAAAAATCCAGGAAAAGGGGAAATTAATAAAAAAAGTGTTAAAAAAAGGGAAATTTGGTTATTTTGAGGGAAATCCCTGCAGCGGGACAAGGAGGGGACAAAGGGACGCGAGGACGGGGGGGGGGGCGTTGGGTGACACGGGTGACACGGGGACAACGGGGTCACGGTGACGTTGGGGACAGCGGTGGGTGGGTGGGGGCACCGGGAGGGGACAACGGTGACACCCCGAAGTCAACGGTGACGCGGTGGCCACCAAAAACGTGGTGACGGGGTGGCCTCAACTCGTGTCCCTCGGGTCCTGAGGTTCTAGGTGACACAATGGCCGATGTCCCCATGTCCCCAGGTCTTGAGGTTCTAGGTGACACAATGGCCGATGTCCCCATGTCCCCAGGTCTTGAGGTTCTAGGTGACACAATGGCCCATGTCCCCAGGTCTTGAGGTTCTAGGTGACACAATGGCCGGTGTCCCATGTTCTTTGGGTCCTGAGGTTCTAGGTGACACAATGGCCCATGTCCCCAGGTCCTCAGGTCCTGAGGTTCTAGGTGACACAATGGCTGATGTCCCCAGGTCCTGAGGTTCTAGATGACATGATGTCCCATGTCCCCGGGTCCTGAGGTTCTTGATGGCATGATGACCAATGTCCCATGTCCCTCAGGTCCTGAGGTTCTAGATGACATGACCAACATCCTCAGGTCCCCAGGTTCTAGATGACACAATGGCCAATGTCCCCAGGTTTCCAGGTCCTGAGGTTCTAGATGACATTATGGCTGATGTCCTCAGGTCCCCAGGTTCTAGATGACATGATGACCAATGTCCCATGTCCTCAGGTCCTGAGGTGCTTGGTGACATGATGACCAACATCCTCAGGTCCCCAGGTCCTCAGGTTCTAGATGACACAATGGCCGATGTCCCCATGTCCCCAGGTCCTGAGGTTCTAGATGACATGATGTCCCATGTCCTCAGGTCCCCAGGTTCTTGATGACACGATGACCAATGTCCCTTGGGTCCTGAGGTTCTAGATGACACAATGGCCAATGTCCTCAGGTCCTGAGGTTCTAGATGACATGATGACCAACGTCCTCAGGTCCCCAGGTTCTAGATGACATGATGACCAATGTCCCATGTCCCTCAGGTCCTGAGGTTCTAGATGACACAATGGCCGATGTCCCAGGGTCCTGAGGTTCTAGATGACACAATGACCAATGTCCTCAGGTCCCCAGGTTCTTGATGACACGATGACCAATGTCCTCAGGTCCTGAAGTTCTAGGTGACATGATGACCAGCGTCCCATGTCCCTCAGGTCCTGAGGTTCTAGATGACACAATGGACCATGTTCCCATGTCCTCAGGTCCTGAGGTTCTAGATGACATGATGACCAATGTCCCATGTCCCTCGGGTCCTGAGGTTCTAGATGACACAATGGCTGATGTCCCCAGGTCCCCAGGTCCTGAGGTTCTAGATGACATAATGGCCAACGTTCTCAGGTCCTGAGGTTCTAGATGACATGATGACCAATGTCCCATGTCCCTCAGGTCCCCAGGTTCTAGATGACACAATGGCTGATGTCCCCGTGTCCCTCAGGTCCTGAGGTTCTAGATGTCATGATGACCAATGTCCCATGTCCCTCAGGTCCTGAGGTTCTTGGTGACATGATGACCAATGTCCCATGTCCCTCAGGTCCTGAGGTTCTAGATGACACGATGGCTGATGTCCCATGTCCCCAGGTCCTGAGGTTCTAGATGACACAATGACCAATGTCCCATGTTCCCAGGTCCTGAGGTTCTAGGTGACATGATGACCAATGTCCCCATGTCCTGAGGTTCTTGGTGACATGATGACCAATGTCCCATGTCCCTCAGGTCCTGAGGTTCTAGATGACACAAAGGCCGATGTCCCCATGTCCCTCGGGTCCTGAGGTTCTAGATGACACAATGACCGATGTCCCACGTCCCTTGTGCACCCAGCTCCACGGTGACATCATGGCCAAACAACCCCAAGCCCACCACCCTCCCAAGCCCCCCAACAACGTCACCTCTGTCCCCACGACGCCGGGACGTCCCCACGTCCCTCAAGCCCCCAAGTCCACGGTGACGTGCCGGTAGATCTGGGTGGCCCCCTTGAAGCTGGAGGCCACCAAGAAGTGCCCGTGACCCAAGGAGATGGGGGCGAAGGCGCGGGGGGCGGGGGCCAGGAGCTCTTGGGCGGGTTCTAGGTGGCCCCCGGGTCCCAGGCGGTAGACGCGGCTCGGGGCGTAGTCGTTGCCCAAAATGACGTAGCGTTGGCCGGCCAATGACAAGGGTTGGAAGACCATCGAGCCCCGCGCCGGCACCTGCTGGACCTCGCGGAACATGGACCCCTCCCACCGCATCACCTGGGAACAAAGGGACCACGGGAAGGGGTCGGTATGGGGCGGGGGGCGTCACGGAGCAGGGGGTGGTGGTGGGACCCCATAAATCCATGATAGGGGTGGTGGGAACCCATAAATCCATGATAGAGGTGGTGGGACCCCATAAACGTATGTTGGTGGTGGGACCCCATAAACCCATGATGGTGGTGGGATTTCATCAACTCTTGATGGTGGTGGGACCCCATAAATCCATGATAGAGGTGGTGGGAACCCATAAACTCATGATGGTGGTGGGACCCCATAAACTCATGATGGTGGTGGGACCCCATAAACCCATGTTGGTGGTGGGACCCCATAAACCCATGATGATGGTGGGATCCCAAGAACCCATGATGATGATGGGACCCCATAAACCCATGATGGTGGTAGAACCTCATCAACCCATGATGGTGGTGGGACCCCATAAACCCTTGACTGTAGACCCCAATGAGTCCATGATGATGATGGAACCCCATAAACCCATGATGATGGTGGGACCCCATAAACCCATGATGGTGGAACCCCATTAACTCATGATGGTTGTGGGACCCCATGATGGTGGTGGGACCCCATAAACCCATGACTGTAGACCCCCATATGAGTCCATGATGATGATGGGACCCCATAAACCCATTATGGTGATGGGACCCCATAAACCCATGATTGTGATGGGACCCCAAGAACCCATGATGGTTTTGGAACCCCAAGAACCCATGATGGTGGTGGGACCCCATAAACCCTTGACTGTAGACCCCAATGAGTCCATGATGATGATGGGACCCCATAAACCCATGATGATGGTGGGACCCCATAAACCCATGATGGTGGAACCCCATTAACTCATGATGGTTGTGGGACCCCATGATGGTGGTGGGACCCCATAAACCCATGACTGTAGACCCCCATATGAGTCCATGATGATGATGGGACCCCATGAATCCATGCTGATGGTGGGACTCCATAAACCCATGATGATGATGGGACCCCATAAACCCATGATGGTGGTGGACCCCCATGAACCCATGGTAGAGGTGGTGGGACCCCATAAATCCATGATTGTGGTGGGACCCCATAAACCCATGATGATGGTGGAACCTCATCAACCCATGATGGTTGTGGGACCCCATGACGGTGGTGGAACCCCATGAACCCATGGTAGAGGTGGTGGGACCCCATAAACCCATGATGGTGGTGGGACCCCATAAACCCTTGACTGTAGACCCCAATGAGTCCGTGATGATGATGGGACCCCATAAACCCATGATGATGGTGGACCCCCATAAACCCATGATGATGATGGGACCCCATAAACCCATGATGATGATGGGACCCCATAAACCCATGACGCCTCTGAGACCCCACAAACACCCCCAGCTGACAGACCCCAACAAACCCATGAACCCAACAGAACCCCGCAACCCCACGCTGCCGGTGGGCCCCCCCCCCAAAAACCACCTCACCTCCCCACCACGAGACCCCCCCCCCCACCCAACCTCACCCAACCTCACCTTGGCGTCCCCCAAGAAGCGCGTGAGGCAGAGGAAGACGTGACCCCGCAGACGGAAATGCTTGGCCGCGTAGACGTCGGGGACGTGGGGGATGTCCGTGTGGGGGGCGAAGGCCGCCCCGCTCCAGCGGTAGACCAGGGGTCTCCTCGTCCCGCTGCAGACCACCATGGCCGGCCGGCCCCCCAACTCCAAAAACTCCAAGTGGGTGTCCCGGTGCCAAGGCCTCAAGGCCTGGTGGGGGTAAAAACCCCGTCCCCCCCATCGGAAGAGGGTGCTGGTGCCCCCCTTGGAGCTGTCGGCCACCCCCAAGTACCAGTGGCCCCCCAAGCGGGCGCTGGCCACCGCGTGGGGGCGTCGGAGTCGCCCGTTGCCCAAGGCTTGAAGGCGGACGAAGCGGCTACCGGGGCCGCCGGCCCGGCGCCAGACGGCCGAGCCCCCCCCAAGTTGGGCCACCACCACCACCAGGGACCCCCCGAGCTGGAGGGGGTGGCAGGCCACCGGGGAGGAACCTGGGGGGAGAAGGGGGTGGGTGGGTAAGGGGGGTGGGAGTGACCCCGTGGAGGGTTTGGGGTCGACGGGGTGGAGAAAACCCTATAGAGATGGTGGGGACATTGGGGTGATGGTGATGACCCTATGGGGACATTGGGGACATTGGGGTGATGGTGATGACCCTATGGGGACATTGGGGTGGTGGGGAGAACCCCGTGGAGGGTTTGGGGTCGAGGGGGTGGAGAAAACCCTATAGGGACATTGGGGACATTGGGGTGATGGTGATGACCCTACAGGGACATTGGGGACATTGGGGTGATGGTGATGACCCTAGGTGGATGTTGGGGTGGTGGGGAGAAACCTGGGGAGATATTAGGGTCAAGGGGATGGAGAAAACCCTATAGGGACCTTAGGGTAATGGTGATGACCCTACAGGGACATTGGGGTGGTGGGGAGAACCCCGTGGAAGGTTTGGGGTCGAGGGGGTGGAGAAAACCCTACAGGGACATTGGGGACATTGGGGTGATGGTGATGACCCTATGGGGACATTGGGGACATTGGGGTGATGGTGATGACCCTATGGGGACATTGGGGTGGTGGGAGTGACCCCGTGGAGTGTTTGGGGTCGAGGGGGTAGAGAAAACCCTATAGGGACATTGGGGACATTGGGGTGATGGTGATGACCCTATGGGGACATTGGGGACATTGGGGTGATGGTGATGACCCTATGGGGACATTGGGGTGGTGGGAGTGACCCCGTGGAGGGTTTGGGGTCGAGGGGGTGGAGAAAACCCTATAGAGATGTTGGGGACATTGGGGTGATGGTGATGACCCTACAGGGACATTGGGGACATTGGGGTGATGGTGATGACCCTACAGGGACATTGGGGACATTGGGGTGATGGTGATGACCCTAGGTGGATGTTGGGGTGGTGGGGAGAAACCTGGGGAGATACTAGGGTCAAGGGGATGGAGAAAACCCTATAGGGACCTTAGGGTAATGGTGATGACCCTACAGGGACATTGGGGTGGTGGGGAGAAGCCTGGAGAGACGTTGGGGTCAACGGGATGGAGAAAACCCTATAGGGACATTGGGGTGGTTGGGACAACCCCGTGGAGGGTTTGGGGTCAAGGGGATGGAGAAAACCCTACAGGGACATTGGGGACATTGGGGTGATGGTGATGACCCTATAGGGACATTGGGGTGGTGGGGAGAACCCCGTGGAGGGTTTGGGGTCGAGGGGGTGGAGAAAACCCTATAGGGACTTTGGGGTGGTTGGGACAACCCCATGGAGGTTTTGGGGTCAAGGGGATGGAGAAAACCCTACAGGGACATCAAGGTTGGGGTGATGACCCTATAGAGACATTGGGGTGGTGGGGAGAACCCCGTGGAGGGTTTGGGGTCAAGGGGGTGGAGAAAACCCTACAAAGACATTGGGGACATTGGGGTGATGGTGATGACCCTATGGGGACATTGGGGTTTTCCAGGCCATTTTTGAGACCCCCCCCCATCCCATTTTAACCCCATTCCCCACCCCTTCCAGCTTCCCCCCCAGGTCGTTTTGGGATTTCCCCAACCCCAGGTCCATTTTGGGGCCCTGAGGCCTTCTGAGGCCATTTTTGAGGTTCTCCAACCCATTTTTGAGGTTCTCCAGGCCATTTTCAAGAGCCCCCAACCCATTTTAACCCCATTCCCCACCACTTCCAGCTTCCCCCCCAGGTCTTTTTGGGGTTCCCCCAACCCCAGGTCCATTTTGGGGCCCTGAGGCCTTCTGAGGCCATTTTTTGAGGTTCTCCAACCCATTTTTGAGGTTCTCCAACCCATTTTTGAGGTTCTCCAGGCCATTTTTGAGACCCCCCAACCCATTTTAACCCCATTCCCCACCACTTCCAGCTTCCCCCCCAGGTCATTTTGGGGTTCCCCCAACCCCAATTCAATTTTTGGGCCCCGAGGCCATTTTTTGAGGTTCTCCAACCCATTTTTGAGGTTCTCCAACCCATTTTTGAGGTTCTCCAGGCCATTTTCAAGACCCCCCAACCATTTTTAACCCCATTCCCCACCACTTCCAGCTTCCCCCCCAGGTCTTTTTGGGGTTCCCCCAACCCCAGGTCCATTTTTGGGCCCTGAGGCCTTCTGAGGCCATTTTTTGAGGTTCTCCAACCCATTTTTGAGGTTCTCCAACCTATTTTTGAGGTTCTCCAACCCATTTTTGAGGTTCTCCAGGACATTTTCGAGACCCCCCCAACCATTTTTAACCCCATTCCCCACCACTTCCAGCTTCCCCCCCAGGTCTTTTTGGGGTTCCCCCAACCCCAGGTCCATTTTGGGGCCCTGAGGCCTTCTGAGGCCATTTTTTGAGGTTCTCCAACCCATTTTTGAGGTTCTCCAACCCATTTTTGAGGTTCTCCAGGCCATTTTTGAGACCCCCCAACCCATTTTAACCCCATTCCCCACCACTTCCAGCTTCCCCCCCAGGTCATTTTGGGGTTCCCCCAACCCCAGGTCCATTTTTGGGCCCCGAGGCCATTTTTTGAGGTTCTCCAACCCCTTTTTGTGGTTCTCCAACCCATTTTTGAGGTTCTCCAGGCCATTTTCGAGACCCTCCCAACCATTTTTAACCCCTTCCACCATCCCCCCCCAGGTCGTTTTGGGGTTCCCCCAACCCCAGGTCCATTTTTGGGCCCCGAGGCCATTTTTTGAGGTTCTCCAACCCATTTTTGAGGTTCTCCAACCTATTTTTGAGGTTCTCCAGGCCATTTTTGAGACCCCCCAACCCATTTTAACCCCATTCCCCACCACTTCCAGCTTCCCCCCCAGGTCATTTTGGGGTTCCCCCAACCCCAGGTCCATTTTCGGGTCCCAAAGGCCATTTTTTGAGGTCCTCCAACCCATTTTTGAGGTTCTCCAGGCCATTTTCGAGACCCCTCCCAACCATTTTTAACCCCTTCCACCATCCCCCCCCCAGGTCGTTTTGGGGTTCCCCCGACCCCCGGGTCCATTTTTGGGGTTCCCTCACTCACCGTTGATGATGGTGGGGGCCCGAAAGCGCCCGGCCAACTGGTCCCATTCCAGGAGGGCGCAGGCACCGGCGAAGGGTTGGGCCAGGGCCACCCCTGGGTGCCCCCCCAGGGCGAAGGGCTCGGCCGCCAGCGAGGCGAAGGGCAGCGACTGGAAGGGCCGCAGCTCTACGGGACCCCCCCGTTAGACCCCCCCCGACACCTGGGACACCCCCCCCTGGGGACCCTCCCCACCTTGGGGTGCCCCCTTTGTGCCACCATAGGGTGGGGACACCGGAGGGGACCCAGAAATTGGGGACATATAGGGCCAAGGTGTTGGGGACAAGGTCAACCCAAGTATTGGGGTCAAGGGGGACCAAGGTGTTGGGGACAAGAGGAACCCAAAATTGGGGACAAGAAGACCCAGAAATTGGGGACATGGGGGACCCAGATGTTGGGGACAAGAGGACCTAGAAATTGGGGTCATATAGGACCAAGGTGTTGGGGACAAGGTCAACCCAAGTATTGGGGTCAAGGGGGACTGAGATATTGGGGACAAGAGGACCCAGAAATTGGGGTCCATATAGGACCAAGGTGTTGGGGACAAGGTCAACCCAAGTATTGGGGTCAAGGGGGACCAAGATATTGGGGACAAGAAGACCCAGAAATTGGGGTCCATATAGGACCAAGGTGTTGGGGACAAGGTCAACCCAAGTATTGGGGTCAAGGGGGACCAAGGTGTTGGGGACAAGGGAGACCAAGACATTGGGGACAAGAGGACACAGAAATTGGGGACAAGAAGACCCAGAAATTGGGGACATATAGGACCAAGGTGTTGGGGACAAGGTCAACCCAAGTATTAGGGTCAAGGGGGACTGAGATTTTGGGGACAAGAGGACCCAGAAATTGGGGTCCATATAGGACCAAGGTGTTGGGGACAAGGTCAACCCAAGTATTGGGGTCAAGGGGGACTGAGATACTGGGGACAAGAGGACCCAGAAATTGGGGACATATAGGACCAGAATGTTGGGGACAAGGTCAACCCAAGAATTGGGGTCAAGAGGACCCAGAAATTGGGGACATATAGGGCCAAGATGTTGGGGACAAGGCCAACCCAAGTATTGGGGTCAAGGGGGACCAAGATTTGGGGACAAGAAGACCCAGAAATTGGGGACATATAGGACCCACAATTTGGGGACATATAGGACCGAGATATTGGGGACAAGGCCAACCCAAGTATTGGGGTCAAGGGGGACCAAGATTTGGGGACAAGAAGACCCAGAAATTGGGGACATATAGGACCCACAATTTGGGGACACATGGGACCGAGATATTGGGGACAAGGCCAACCCAAGCATTCGGGAACAACGGGGACCCAGGTTTTGGGGTCACGGGGACGCCGTACCGGACACGAGGCAGTCAAAGTCGCGGGGTTGGAGCTGGGCCAGGGGGGTCCCGGCGCGAGGGGGGGGTCCCCGGCAGCGCCCGGCTTCGGCGGCGGGGGCGGCGCTGCCCAGCCAGGCCACCAGCCAGCGCAGGCGGCAGTCGCACTGGAAGGGGTTCCCCCGAAGGTCCCTGGCACCGGAACCCCCATGTCATCCCCTATAAACCCGTGGCAACCCTATATCCCCATGGCATCCCCTATAACCCCATTTCATCCCCTATAGCCCCGTGGCATTCCCTATATACCCATGGCATCCCCTCCAACCCCATTACAACCCTATATCCCCGTGGTATCCCCTCCAGCCCTATAACAACCCTATATCCCCGTGACACCCCCTATATCCCCATGGCATCCCCTATAACCCCATGTCATCCCCTATAACCTCATTTCACCCCCTATATCCCCGTGGCATCCCCTATATCCCCATGGCATCCCCTATAGCCCCGTGGCATCTCCTCCAGCCCCATAACAACCCTATATCCTCGTGGCATCCCCTATAACCCCACCTCACCCCCTATAACCCCATGTCATCCCCTATAACCCCGTGGCATCCCCTATATCCCCATGGCATCCCCTATAACCCCATGTCATCCCCTATAGCCCCATGTCATCCCCTATAACCCCGTGGCATTCCCTATATCCTCGTGGCATCCCCTATATCCCCGTGGCATCCCCTATAACCCCATGTCATCCCCTATATCCCCGTGGCATCCCCTATAGCCCCGTGGCATCCCCTATAACCCCATGTCATCCCCTATATCCCCGTGGAATCTCCTATATCCCCATGTCATCCCCTATATCCCTGTGGCATCCCCTCCAACCCCATTACAACCCCATAGCCCCATGACACCCCCTCCAGCCCCATGACAACCCTATATCCCCGTGGCATCCCCTATAACCCCATCTCACCCCCTATAACCCCATGTCATCCCCTATAACACCGTGGCATCCCCTATATCCCCGTGGCATTCCCTATATACCCGTGGCATCCCCTCCAACCCCATTACAACCCTATATCCCCGTGGCATCCCCTCCAGCCCTATAACAACCCTATATCCCCGTGACACCCCCTATATCCCCATGGCATCCCCTATAACCCCATTTCATCCCCTATAACCCCATGTCATCCCCTATAACCTCATTTCACCCCCTATATCCCCGTGGCATCCCCTATATCCCCGTGGCATCCCCTATAGCCCCGTGGCATCCCCTCCAGCCCCATAACAACCTTATATCCTCGTGGCATCCCCTATAACCCCATGTCATCCCCTATAACCCCGTGGCATCCCCTATAACCCCATGTAATTCCCTATAACCCCGTGGCATCCCCTATAACCCCATTTCATCCCCTATAGCCCCATGGCATCCCCTATATCCCCGTGGCATCCCCTATATCCCCATGGCATCCCCTATAACCCCATGGCATCCCCTATAGCCCCGTGACACCCCTCCAACCCCATTACAACCCTATAGCCCCATGACACCCCCTATAGCCCCATGACACCCCCTATAGCCCCATGACAACCCTATATCCCTGTGTCACCCCCTCCCCATGACCCCATATCCCCATGACCCCATATCCTGACCCCATTTCCCCATGACCCCATATCCCGACCCCATAATCCCATGACCCCATAACCCCGTGACCCCACACCCCGACCCCATAACCCCGTGACCCCATATCCCAACCCCATATCCCAACCCCATATCCCAACCTCATAACCCCGTGACCCCATATCCCCATGACCCCGTATCCCAACCCCATATCCCAACCACATATCCCCATGACCCCATATCCCGACCCCATATCCCGACCCCATATCCCCATGACCCCATAACCCCATGACCCCATATCCCCATGACCCCATATCCCGACCCCATATCCCCATATCCCCATGACCCCATATCCCCATGACCCCATAACCCCGTGACCCCATATCCCGACCCCATATCCCAACCCCATATCCCAACCCCATATCCCCATGACCCCATATCCCGACCCCGTATCCCGACCCCATATCCCCATGACCCCATAACCCCATGACCCCATATCCCCATGACCCCATATCCCGACCCCATATCCCGACCCCATATCCCCATGACCCCATAACCCCATGACCCCATATCCCCATGACCCCATAACCCCATGACCCCACATCCCGACCCCACATCCCCATGACCCCATATCCCCATGACCCTTAATCCCATCCCCATGACCCCATACCCCCTTAACCCCACACCCCGACCCCATATCCCATCCCCGTGACCCCATAACCCCGTGACCCCATAACCCCGTGACCCCACACCCCGACCCCATAACCCCGTGACCCCACATCCCCATGACCCCATAACCCCGTGATTCCATATCCCCATGACCCCATATCCCATCCCCATGACCCCATATCCCCGTGACCCCACACCCCGACCCCATAACCCCGTGACCCCATAACCCCGTGACCCCACACCCCGACCCCATAACCCCGTCCCGTGACCCACAGCTGTGTCAGGGTCTCCAGCCCCTGGAAGAGGCCCCGGGGCAGCGTCTCCAGGCGGTTGTTGGCCAGGCTCCTGCGGGGACGGGGGGATTTGGGATTTGGGATTTGGGATATGGGATTTGGGATTTGGGGACACGGGGATATGGGATATGGGGTTAGGAACATGGGGACAGGGGACGTGGGGATATGGGGACACGGGGATATGGGATATGGGGACAGGGACAAGGGGACAGGGGATGTGGGGACATGGGGACAGGGGATATGGGATTTGGGATTTGGGATTTGGGGTATGGGGACACGGGGATATGGGATATGGGGTTAGGAACATGGGGACAGGGGACGTGGGGATATGGGGACAGGGGATATGGGGTATGGGATATGGGATTTGGGATATGGGATTTGGGATTTGGGATATGGGATATGGGATATGGGATTTGGGATATGGGATTTGGGGATATGGGATTTGGGATTTGGGATATGGGATATGGGATTTGGGATTTGGGATTTGGGATATGGGATATGGGATATGGGATATGGGATTTGGGATATGGGGTTAGGGGACATGGGGACATGGGATTTGGGGACAGGGGACATGGGGACAGGAGGATATGGGATATGGGATATGGGATTTGGGGTATGGGATATGGGATATGGGATTTGGGATATGGGATTTGGGATATGGGATATGGGATTTGGGATATGGGATTTGGGATTTGGGGACACAGGGATATGGGATATGGGGTTAGGAACATGGGGACAGGGGACGTGGGGATATGGGGACAGGGGATATGGGGTATGGGATATGGGATTTGGGATATGGGATTTGGGATTTGGGATATGGGATATGGGGTTAGGGGACATGGGGACATGGGATTTGGGGACAGGGGACATGGGGACAGGAGGATATGGGATTTGGGATATGGGATTTGGGATTTGGGATTTGGGATTTGGGATATGGGATTTGGGGACACAGGGATATGGGATTTGGGATATGGGGACACGGGGATATGGGATTTGGGGACAGGGGACATGGGGACAGGAGGATATGGGATATGGGATTTGGGATTTGGGATTTGGGATATGGGATATGGGATTTGGGATATGGGATTTGGGATATGGGATATGGGATTTGGGATTTGGGATTTGGGGATATGGGATATGGGATTTGGGGACAGGGGACATGGGGACAGGGGATATGGGATTTGGGATATGGGATATGGGATATGGGATTTGGGATATGGGATTTGGGATTTGGGATATGGGATATGGGATATGGGATTTGGGATATGGGATTTGGGATATGGGATATGGGATTTGGGATTTGGGATTTGGGATATGGGATATGGGATTTGGGATATGGGATTTGGGATATGGGATATGGGATTTGGGATTTGGGATTTGGGGATATGGGATATGGGATTTGGGGACAGGGGACATGGGGACAGGGGATATGGGATTTGGGATATGGGATATGGGATATGGGATTTGGGATATGGGATTTGGGATTTGGGATATGGGATATGGGATATGGGATTTGGGATATGGGATTTGGGATTTGGGATATGGGATTTGGGATTTGGGATATGGGGATATGGGATTTGGGATATGGGATTTGGGATATGGGATATGGGATTTGGGATATGGGATTTGGGATTTGGGATATGGGATATGGGATATGGGATTTGGGATTTGGGATATGGGATTTGGGATATGGGATATGGGATTTGGGATATGGGATTTGGGATTTGGGATATGGGGATATGGGATTTGGGATATGGGATATGGGGACATGGGGATATGGGATATGGGATATGGGATATGGGATATGGGATTTGGGATTTGGGATATGGGATATGGGATATGGGATTTGGGATATGGGATATGGGATTTGGGATATGGGATATGGGGACACGGGCATATGGGATTTGGGGACAGGGGACATGGGGACAGGAGGATATGGGATATGGGATATGGGATTTGGGATATGGGATATGGGATACAGGATTTGGGGATGGGGGATATGGGATATGGGATATGGGAACACGGGGATATGGGATATGGGATTTGGGATATGGGATTTGGGATATGGGGACACGGGGATATGGGGTTAGGAACATGGGGACAGGGGGATATGGGATATGGGATATGGGATATGGGATTTGGGATTTGGGATTTGGGATATGGGGACACGGGGATATGGGATATGGGATATGGGATATGGGGACAGGGGGATTTGGGATATGGGATATGGGGATATCCCATAGTCCCCAAATGTCCCCAAACGTCCCCAAATGTCCCCGTGTCACTCACAGGTAGAGCAGCCCCCGCAGCCCCCGCAGCGCCGTGGGGGCGATGGTCCCCACCTCATTGTCCTCGATGAACCTGGGGACACCCCACAGCGTCCCCCAGTGCCTCCCAGTACATCCCAGTACATCCCAGTACATCCCAGTACATCCCAGTGTCCCTCCCAGTACCCCCCAGTGCCTCCCAGTCCATCCCAGTATCCCCCAGTGTCCCTCCCAGTACCCCCCAGTGCCTCCCAGTCCCTGTCCAATCCATCCCAGTGCCTCCCAGTACCCCCCAGTGCCTCCCAGTCCATACCAGTATCCCCCAGTGTCCTTCCCAGTGCCTCCCAGTCCCTCTCCAATCCATCCCAGTGCCTCCCAGTACCCCTCAGTGTCCCTCCCAGTCCCTCTCCAGTCCATCCCAGTGCCCCCCAGTGCCCCCCAATCCATCCCAGTCCCTCCCAGTGCCCCTCAGCCCCTCTCCAGTCCTTCCCAGTGCCTCCCAGTCCATCCCAGTATCCCCCAGTGCCTCCCAGTCCATATCAGTCTCCCTCCCAGTGCCCCCCAGTCCATCCCAGTACGCCCCAGCGTCCCTCCCACCGCCCCCCAGTCCCTCCCAGTGCCCCCCAGCCCCTCTCCAGCCCCTCTCCAGCCCATCCCAGTGCCTCCCAGTGCCTCCCAGTGCCACTCACAGGTACTCCAGCAGCACCAGTCCGGCGAAGGCCCCGTCCCCAATGGTCCCCAGTCGCCCAGCAGTGACCAGCCTGTGGGGACAGAGATGCTGCCACCCCCTGGGGACACCTCGGGGACATTTTGGGGACATTTGGGGACACTTGGGGACATTTAGGGACACCCTGAGGACATTTGGGGACACCTTGGGGACATTTTGGGGACACCTGGGGACATTTGGGGACACCTGGGGACACCCTGGGGACATTTGGGGACATTTGGAGACATTTGGGGACATTTTGGGACACCCTGGGGACATCGGAGACACCTTGGGGACACCCTGGGGACCCTTGGGGACACCTTGGGGACATTTTGGGGACATTGGGGAGCATTTTGGGGACATTTGGGGACACTTGGGGACACGTGGGGACACCTTGGAGACATTTTGGGGACCCTTGGGGACATTTTGGGACATTTGGGGACACCTTGGGGACACGTGGGGACACCTTGGGGACACCCCAGGGACATTTGGGGACATTTTGGGGACACTTGGGGGGCATTTTGGGGACATTTGGGGACATTTTGGGGACACTTTGGGGACATTGGGGACACCCTGGGGACACATGGGGACACCTTGGGGACATATGGGGGACATTTGGGGACATTTTGGGGACACCTGGGGACATTTTGGGACATTTAGGGACACCCTGGGGACCCTTGGGGACCCTTGGGGACATTTTGGGGACATTGGGGACATTTTGGGGATATTTGGGGACATTTTGGGACACCCTGGGGACACCTGGGGACATATAGGGACATTGGGGACATTTTGGGGACATTTTGGGGACATTTGGGGACATTTGGGGACACTCACAGCAGCTGCAGGGCCGGGGTGTCCCGGAAGCTGCCCTCGCCCAGGACATCGATGTGCCACCGCACCAGGGACCTGCAGAAACGGGGCCAAACTGGGCCAAACTGGGCCAAACTGGGCCAAACTGGGCCAAACTGGGACCAGGGAGAGGGAGGGGGTGGGGACAAGTGCCAAACTGGGAGGGGGTGGGGCCCAAAAAAGGCTCAAATTGGGGAAAAATGGATAAAGTGGGACAAACTGGGACGAACTGGGATAAGGTGGGGTCAAACTGGGATGAACTGGGAGAAACCAGACCTATACTGGGCCAAACTGGGAGAAACCAGTGCCAAACTGGGTTAAACTGGGGTCTAACTGGGAGAAACAGAGCCAAACTGGGAGAAACCTGTGCCAAACTGGGCTAAACTGGGGTCGAACTGGGAGAAACCAGTGCCAAACTGGGTTAAACTGGGGTCTAACTGGGACAAACTGGGGTCTAACTGGGAGAAACAGAGCCAAACTGGGAGAAACTGGGAGAAATCAGTGCCAAACTGGGAGAAACTGGGCATAACTGAGACAAACTGGGGTCAAACTGGTCCAAACTGGGCCAAACTGGGAGAAACCAGTGCCATACTAGGATAAACTGGGCTAAACTGGGAGAAACCAGTGCCAAACTGTGACAAACTGGGGCGTAACTGGGAGAAACTGGGCTCTAACTGGTCCAAACTGGAGAAACTGGAGAAACCAGTGCCAAACTGGGAGAAACTGGGGTCTAACTGGGCCAAACTGGGCTCTAACTGGTCCAAACTGGAGAAACTGGGAGAAACCAGTGCCAAACTGGGAGAAACTGGGGTCTAACTGGGCCAAACTGGGCTCTAACTGGGAGAAACAGAGCCAAACTGGGAGAAACTGGGAGAAACCAGTGCCAAACTGGGAGAAACTGGGGACTAGCTGGGAGAAACTGGGGACTAACTGGGAGAAACTGGGGTCTTACTGGTCCAAACTGGGCTAAAACTGGGAGAAACCAGTGCTATACTGGGACAAACTGGGGTGTAACTGGGACAAACTGGGCTCTAACTGGTCCAAACTGGACTAAACTGGGAGAAACCAGTGCCAAACTGGGAGAAACTGGGGCCTAACTGGGCCAAACTGGGGTCTAACTGGGAGAATCAGAGCCAAACTGGGCTAAACTGGGAGAAACCAGTGCCAAACTGGGAGCAACTGGGCTAAACTGGGAGAAACCAGTGCCAAACTGGGAGAAACTGGGGCGTAACTGGTCCAAACTGGGCTCTAACTGGTCCAAACTGGGAGAAACCAGTGCCAAACTGGACAAACTGGGTTCTAACTGGGCCAAACTGGGCTCTAACTGGTCCAAACTGGGAGAAACTGGGAGAAACCAGTGCCAAACTGGGAGAAACTGGGGTCTAACTGGGCCAAACTGGGCTCTAACTGGGAGAAACAGAGCCAAACTGGGAGAAACTGGGAGAAACCAGTGCCAAACTGGGAGAAACTGGGGACTAGCTGGAGAAACTGGGGACTAACTGGGAGAAACTGGGTCTTACTGGTCCAAACTGGGCTAAAACTGGGAGAAACCAGTGCTATACTGGGACAAACTGGGGTGTAACTGGGACAAACTGGGCTCTAACTGGTCCAAACTGGACTAAACTGGGAGAAACCAGTGCCAAACTGGGAGAAACTGGGGCCTAACTGGGCCAAACTGGGGTCTAACTGGGAGAATCAGAGCCAAACTGGGCTAAACTGGAGAAACCAGTGCCAAACTGGGAGCAACTGGGCTAAACTGGAGAAACCAGTGCCAAACTGGGAGAAACTGGGGCGTAACTGTCCAAACTGGGCTCTAACTGGTCCAAACTGGGAGAAACCAGTGCCAAACTGGGACAAACTGGGTTCTAACTGGGCCAAACTGGGCTCTAACTGGTCCAAACTGGGAGAAACTGGGAGAAACCAGTGCCAAACTGGGAGAAACTGGGGTCTAACTGGGACAAACTGGGGTCTAACTGGAGAAACAGAGCCAAACTGGAGAAACTGGGAGAAACCAGTGCAAACTGGGAGAAACTGGGCTCTAACTGGGCCAAACTGGGAGAAACTGGGAGAAACCAGTGCCGTACTGGGATAAACTGGGGACTAACTGGGTTAAACTGGGAGAAACTGGGGGAAACCAGTGCCAAACTGGGATAAACTGGGCTCTAACTGGTCCAAACTGGGCTCTGACTGGTCCAAACTGGAGAAACTGGGAGAAACCAGTGCGAAACTGGGAGAAACTGGCTCTAACTGGTCCAAACTGGGCTCTAACTGGTCCAAACTGGGAGAAACTGGGAGAAACCAGTGCCGTACTGGGATAAACTGGGTCTAACTGGGCCAAACTGGGGTCTAACTGGGAGAAACAGAGCCAAACTGGAGAAACTGGGAGAAACCAGTGCCAAACTGGGAGAAACTGGGCTCTAACTGGAGAAACTGGGCTCTAACTGGGCCAAACTGGATAAACTGGGAGAAACCAGTGCCGTACTGGATAAACTGGGGACTAACTGGGCCAAACTGGCCAAACTGGGAGAAACCAGTGCCAAACTGGGATAAACTGGGGACTAACTGGGCCAAACTGGGCCAAACTGGGAGAAACCAGTGCCAAACTGGGATAAACTGGGCTCTAACTGGTCCAAACTGGGCTAAACTGGGCCAAACTGGGAGAAACCAGTAGAGGGAGGGGGCGGGGCTTCGCGCGATGACGTCACGGGGATGCCCGGGGAGGGGGGGGTCCCCGTGGGGGGGGGGGGGGTCCCAGGGGGGATTCCGAGGGGCGGGGAGGGGGACCCCAAGGGGGGTCCCTTAGGGGGGTCCCGGGGGGGATTTTTTTTGGGGGGGGTCCCGGGGGGGGTCCCAAAAGGGTTTGGGGGGGTCAAAAGGGGGGGGGAGGGGAAATTGGGGGGTCCCAGGGGGGGTTTTGGGGGTGGGGGGGGTCCCAGGGGGGGTCCCAGGGGATTTTGGGGTGGGGGGGGCAATGGGGGGGTCCCAAAAGGGTTTGGGGGGGTCAAAAGGGGGGGGAGGGGAAATTGGGGGGTCCCAGGGGGGGGTTGGGGGTGGGGGGGGTCCAGGGGGGGTCCCAGGGGGATTTTGGGGAGGGGGGTCCCAGGGGGGGCCCCAAAAGGCTTTGGGGGGGGTCAAAAGGGGGGGGAGGGGAAATTGGGGGGGTCCCAGGGGGGATTTTGGGGGTGGGGGGGTCCCAGGGGGGGTCCCAGGGGGATTTTGGGGTGGGGGGGTCCAGGGGGGGTCCAAAAGGGTTTGGGGGGTCAAAGGGGGGTCCAGGGGGGATTTTGGGGTGGGGGGGGCAATAGGGGGGCAATTGGGGGGGTCCCGGGGGGATTTTTTTTGGGGGGGGGCAGTTGGGGGATTTTGGGGGGGGGGGCAATGGGGGGGTCCCGGGGGGAATTTTGGGGAGGGGGGGTCCCAGGGGGGGTCCCAAAAGAGTTTGGGG